>NW_015160230.1:324676-383415 GCF_001447785.1 Gekko japonicus
AAGGAGATGAATAGTGGAGAATCAAGACAGGACTTAGCAAGAGGACCTTGCAAAATTGTATGGAGGGAGGTTTCCCACAGGAATTTTAATTCCAAATACACCTGAGTCTATTTTACTAAATCTGGGGCCAGAGTTAAATATCCCAGAGTTGAGGAAGGATTTATTAACCCATCTTCTGTTAGCTGGTAAAATAATAATCGCACAACAATGGAATACTAAGAATATACCGACTTTGGCACAGTGGTATGATAAAATATGGGACTTGATGGTCCAAAATAAGATAGTCTCACAATTAATACAAGTTGAGAATCCTAATAGGAAAAATATGTTTATAGAGACATGGTATACTTTTTTTTGAGTATATGAATCAAACCACCTGCCAGAACTCCTCAATACCTAAGAAATACTTAGATTTTGTGTTTTTTTAGTTATAGCTTATTTGATAGATAAAAACGAAAACTGTCATTATTTGGGGAGGTAATTGATCCTGTATTAATGTAGCATGTGTATTGTTTTATATGTTAAATAAAAATAACAAAAAAAAAGAAAAAGAGGAAGGTTTCCCAATTCTGGGATTCAATTGCTAAGAAGAAAGGAGATATATCAGGGGAAATGGTGCTCATCTCCCTGTGCATTGGCTCTCCCTCAACAGGCTTATAACTGCAACAACATGTATGTGGATGGTCAGTTGTACCACACACCCTTTGGAGACTCCACAGGATCTTTACACAGCACTGTCCGCTCAGGCAAGAGTCAGCACAGCTACATTCCATTTGTACTCAGGTAAGGCTAATGTCAGGGCAAAGCAATGTACAGGCTTTTGTTCTACATGCGAAATAAGCCAGCAATGAACTGTGTACTAAATAAGACACACCCACCTGCCAAACCTGTATTGGAAAGAAAGCTCAGTTTGGCTCAGCTCCTTCTACCCCTCCTGCTTGAGCCTGATGTTTCCTTTGTGTCCTTGTAGAGTCACGTTCCGTGGCTTCTGTGTAATTAGTGGCTGATAGCTGCACAAGGCCCAGAAAGAAGCAGTCATCTGTCATTCTTCCTTCGTGTTCAGTCTTCAGTTGTTTTGTGTGTGTGTGTGTGTGTGTGTGTGTGTGTGTGTGTGAAAGCTTACTTCTCATTAAACAGATACAGATGTTCTCATAGGCAAAAGTCTTGTCCCTCTTTTTAGCTCCTGTCTTGATCCTGTGTAAATGTTGCCATTGCATAATGGCAATGTAAGAATGGGGTTTGGGGGAGGCAGGATGGATTTTAGTAGGTGATACAGTCATTAACATTTCAGCACTGCAGCTGTACAAAATATGTTACTTTGCAGAAATGTCTTAATGTTGATCATTCATGAGAACAGAACAAATGATGGTCATTCTAGATTAAGAATTCAGAATAATGATCCATTCAGACATCACACCACGCTCCATTTTAATGTGACTTTTGAATGCTGGCACCCCATTAATTCTGGTTAGTAGGAAAGTCATAAACTGTGTGTCTTAACTAGAGGTACACCACAGCCTGCAGATTCTGGTTTGTAGTAATTCTGGTTGGTATTCCCTTCCACTTACAGGAATCCTGGTTCATTCAGTAGCTCTGCCTCCCGCCCCTGGGCACAGAGTCACAACTCTGTTGCTGCTCCTGCTGCAGTTGACTCTCACTGACAGCAGCCTGGCAAATTTGCAAGTAGCCTCTGGATAGCTTTGGTTGTCTGCTGCACTAACTGTTATTAGTTCAATAAATTGCAGTTTAAATTAACTATGGTTAATCATGACATCTGAATGCAGTCTAAGAGATGGTCTCCTTGAGAACCTTGTTTAGGACTTATGCCTGGTAGAAAGCTTGTCAGTAATATGGAAAGAAGAAGAGATTGGATTTATACCTCGCCTATCACTCAGAGTCTCAGAGCAGTTTACAGTCGCCTTTCCCTTCCCTTCCCCACAACAGACACCCTGTGAGGTAGTTGGGGCTGAGAGCTCTTTTGAGAATGCTCTTGAGAGAACTTTGAGAGATCTTGTGATGGATTCAAGGTCACACCGACAGCTGCATGTAGAGGAGTGGGGAATCAAACTCGGTTCTCCCAGATTAGAATCCGTGCTCTTAACCACTACACCAAACTGGCTCTGCATCTTTCTGATTCGTACATTTCTGTTTCTGTAATGCCTGGTTTTTATATTAAAAAATACAACCTGATAGACATGTACCACAGGAAAAGACAGTTTCGTGCTTCCAAGTTGACCGTGGACACTATTGAGAAAAACAGAGCATTTATACCAGTTTTCCTGCCTGACCTATCCCTTTGTGCCCTGGGGATTCTGAGATGTGGGTTGCATTCAACTCTTCTCCTTTTGCCTTACAGAGAGGAGTCCGGCTTGAACAACAGCCAGTTACACATTGGGCCTGTGGATCCCAGCTCACTCTTCCTGGAAGCCAAGGATCAGAACAATGGTGAGGGAAAGTGAGCCTGGTAAAAATAAACCATAAATTAAGAACAGGCATAAAATAACTCACACTGGAAGGGAAGGGAAGATTTAGACCTGCCCCTCCCCAGTCCCTCTGGGGAAAAACTAGTTTGAATAGATGTCTGGAAGGCCTTCAGTGAGTGAGCCAGTTGGGTCTCCAGGAATGGAAGTACAAAGCCTGGGAGCCACAACAAAGAAGGCCTTTGCTTGTGTGCCCACCATTCTCATCTCATACAAAGTTGGCATGCAGAGCAAGCTAGCCCTCAAAGACCTCAGGCTACAGGCAGAGAAGTATGGGTTCAGGCAGCTTCACAGGTACCCAGGTCGAATCCCATTTAGGCCTTTAAAAGTAAACACCAGCACTTTGAATTTGGCACTAGGAGCAAACTGAAAGCCAGGATAGCTGTGAAAAGGGGTGATATCCTCCCCATGACCCAGACCTTCACTTCCCCCAGAAACTGGTTCAAGGTCTCCATTGCCTCCTTAGGTTCACCTGGGAAGGAAAGAAAGAGTTGTGAGTCATCAGTAGATCGATGACTTTGTGCTTATTTCCCTGGTCCCCTTGCTTGGGAGCAGTGGGGGCAAGGAACATGATTGGTTTTGTCCTATAACTAGTCATTGATCTGTGATGCCTGATGAACAAGAGGAAGTGGCGGCTCCACATGCCTATTCCAAAATCAAGACACCCACCTTAAATTACTGAGGTCTGATATGAGCCCTTAGATGGGGTTGGCAAATGAGTGTGTGTGTAGGAAGAGTGGGTGCTATGGTGACAGTTCCTGGACTGACAGTTCCATCAGCCCTGGTGCTGTAATGAGCAGTAAGCCCCTTTCTCTTTCCTCTGGCCACAGAGCATGACTCTGACTCGGACAGTGACCTCTCTCTGGAGGACGATCAGAGTGGCTCCTACGCTTCCACCCACTCTTCAGACAGTGAAGAGGATGAAGAATTTCCCAGAGAGCCCTGCTGGGAGAACTTGCTGTGCCCTAACAGTGAAAAAATGCCAGCGCACAGCACTCCGAAAGGTACTTCTGGGAGGGAACTTGGCGAAGTTCTAGAAAAACGGAGTCCTTCTGATTGTGGAAAGGTGGGATGGCCCCTGCTAGCTCAGAGCGCCAACCCTCAGCTTACTGAGATTCCTCTCAGAATAGTAAGATTTTGAATCATTGTTGGTCTGTTAGTTTGTTCTTTATTGCGGCACTGACATTAGATATCAGTCTTCTCAGCAGTTGGGCTTTGGACCCTGAATCAATGCCACTGGTGGGAGATGGGGGTACAGAAGACAGAGGTGTGATTGATAAGAAGAAGAGGAGATTGAATTTATACCCTGCCCTTCACTTGGAGTCTCAGAGCGGCTTACAAACTCCTTTCCCTTCCCCTCCCCACAACAGACACCCTGTGAGGTGGGTGGGGCTGAGAGAACTCTGACACAAACTGCTCTTTTTCAAGGACAGCTGTGCCAGAGCTTGTGACTGACCCAAGGTCACATCATCAGGTGCAAGTGGAGGAGTGGGGAATCAAACCCGGTTCTCCCAGATTAGAGTCCGCACACTTAACCACTACACCAATAAGTGTCAGGATGCCAGCAATGACCCCCACAACCGGCAGCTGATTTGGGGTGGGGGCAGCCTTACAACCCTGACAGGGCCAGGCAGGGATATGTGGCCCTTTCAGGACCTAACCACTGTCCATTGGGGGGGTCAGGAGTACTGCATCCTCCCAGGCCCCCTGGGCTTGCCTTGCCTGGATGCCCTGTCTTGCTCCATTAAATCCTTGCCCACTGTACAGCTGGTTGACAAAAGAATTCAGTTCTTAAAGCATCCATAATATTTCAGCAAGATACTGGATATGACCTTCCTCTTGTGTCCTGTGGGGATTTCAGAACCGGGGAGCTGAGGAAAGACCCTTTCCAGCTGTTTTTCAGTCATGTCGCTTTCTCTGGGCCTACATCTCATGCATTTTGGTATAAATTTATTTTCCTTAAATAGGTTACCTGTTTTAGTTTAACGTGGCTGAGCATAACTGGACTGAGAATAACCTTCACATATCCTAGATTGCAGGGAGAATGGCAAAGGGTTCACACCTGTGCTCTTTTATCCTTTCTTCCCAGCAGACAACCTTTCTGGTCCTGGCAAACCTTACTGGCCAGGAGACTTTGTCACCACTGCTAGTGAGAGTGATGGGCATGCTGGGTCAGAGAGGCTGCGTGTGGAGCCAGTTGGCAAGAATGAGTGGCTGGGGCAGGCAGAGGAAGCGCCCAGAGAGAATGGGGAGACACAGACCAGGGAGAACATCCTGAGTTCATTGCCTCACCCTGCTGCTCAGCCCCAGAAAGGTAAAGAGATTTGACTGTGGAACACCCACTCCCCCTACGCAATCTTAGAAAGGAAAAGGAGCCTATTCTACTTGGTATCCTGCACAAGTGCAGTTAGTATTGGATGCAGAAGTCAGCATCCTAAGAGTCTTACTGCAACCCTATGCAGAGTTACTCCAGTCCAAACCAGCAGCAGTTGGGGGGGGAGGGGGCAGGGGAATAGCTCTATGGTGTCACTTGCTGGCAGGCACTGGGTTTTACTAAGCTCTCAGAAACTGTGCACCTATGCAGTGCTGCATCGTAGCACTGTCAGCTCTGTCGCTGCCTCGTGTTGCCTGATGGTGAAGGAATCACTTTCCCCTACTCTTCAGCAGTGCACAGTGGTGGAGGCTTCCCTGTGCTTCATCCCATGAACTGCCACCAGTCCAAGCTTGTTGAAATCAGTGGGCTTAGATGGAGGGAATTCTACACATTTAATATTTTATTTTAAACATTTATGTGCTGCTTTCCCATACAACTTAAGATCCCCAAGGATAATGCTGTCAGTTGAGCATGTTTCTAGGCATTATTCCTGTGGTCATAAGACCAAAGCATGTCGCTAGTGCAGAATAAAATCTCAAGGAGTTATCAGGAGGTAGGATTTCAGCACACTGCATAGTTCCTTGCTGCTTGCACAGTACTTATGCACAAGACTTATCATTAAGTTTGCTTAATTTACATCATCTTACCTTTTTTTTGACTCAGAATCTTGATTTTCTTCCGGTATAAAGCATATTAAGCCCAGCTTACGCAGATCCAGAAATGCAAGAATGGCCAATCACTCACTGACTGACATGCCTCAGTAAACTGTAATATAGCCTGAATTTGATGCAGTCCTTGATTTCACACACATTCTGTCTGAGAAGAATGCAGGGACAAAGCCTCAGTTTTCAGTGTTACCAAAGAATATTAACGGTAACACTGCAAGCAAAATTGTCACTCCCCATCTCACTGATTCCATTGATATTAGTGAGGGGTTGCGTACCTTCTGAGGAGAAATTAGTGGTGCAGGGGGGAGATGATGGAGCAAGCTTGGTGTACTACCTCTAGGAAATGTTCCCCCTAACTCTATTCTCCCCTCAGGCATCTTGAAGAAGAAGTGCCTGCCACCCATCAGTGAGAAGAACAGCATTCAGCGTATCCACAACAAGCTGTCCAGCTGCCACTCAGGAATGGTTTCTTCGCATGGTTCTTCGGGCAGTGATGGCAGTCGTGGGGGAGGGGCACCACGACCTCGCCAGACACTTCAGGAGCAGCTCAATGGCCTTACGCCCATTGCCATGAGCATAAAGACTGGCACAGTGGATGAGGACTCCTCGGGCTCCGAGTGAGTATGACCGAGTCCTCTGTCTGGTGGACTGTATTCAGCAGCCCAGAGGTGTGAGCCACCTGCCTCACAGGAGTTCCCTTGTTCACACAGTAGGCCCAGTACCTCAAATCTTTCTGTTCTAGAACTTGACTCCCCTCCCCCAGCTCTGCCTCTTGAAAAAGAATGCTCCTCTCTCTGTCACTGTTTGCAGGTCCTTAGAGCCTACCTAGCTTGTACTGAATCCTTGCACTTCTTCTGATAATGGGCTGGGGCGGGGTTGGCATTTTCACTTGGACTTGCTAGACCGTCTGTCTCCCTCATCATCAGTTCTTGCATATTTGGATTAGACTCTGAGCAGGCTTGTGGCCAGGAAGATCAATGGCTATTTCAGTAGACCCGCAGCCTGATTTGGTGTAGAACTTGAAAAGTGTGGTAGTAGCTGTCAAGATCAGGCTGTCTGGCTCTCCCTTTCTTGTCTCTGTGGGGCAGAGTGAGGCCTGTGGGTGGGTACCAGTTCTCTCTCTAAGGCCAGAGGGATAGTATGAAAATGTATCTCAGCGTTGTGGTCAGATTGCTAGAGCAGCATTTTTTAAAAAAATATCTAAAATTTCCTTTCATCTGGCCAGAGGCTGTCAGTAGCATCCTAAGAACTCTTTTCTGGGAATAAGCCCTGTTAAATAGACCTAAATAAGATCCTGAGTAGACCTGCTTAGGATTCCTCTCTCTGTTACCCAAAAGCTAAGGCTTTTCATGAATTACTGATAAATGCTACAGCATTTAGCATTTATAGAGTAGGGTAGGATAACATACTAGGATAATGTACTATCTGGGATGGAGTGGGAATGAGGCAACACTGTCCTATTCTAACTTCTTCTTCAGCTTTCTGGCACTAACACACCCTCTCCTCCTCCTCTCCTCCCTTCTCTGTCTCTCGTTCTCTCACCTCTCTCTTCGATCGCCTAGATTTCTGTTTTTTAATTTTCTCCATTAACACACAAGCCCCAGGGGGGGTGCTTTGCCCAAACCTGCTCATGAACATGCTCATATGTTTGTGTTTCCCCCTTTCCTGTCTCGCTTTATGTTTGATCACTGAGCAGGAGTGATGAAACCTCAATCTGACGCCGCACGCACCAGACTCTCTTGTGCATTGGCCAGTCCGGGAGCCAGGATTGCTCTCAAACCGCAGCGAGGAATGTTGTCTCCTTCAGCCCGGCCCAGCCCTGCACGGTCTGGGTAGCTGGACCCACTGTATGTAGTGCCAAATGAAACTGACTTGCCACCCTGGCACCAGGGCAATGGCAGGTCCCAGGAGACAGACCTACTTGAACAGATGCACTTTGAATCATTGTACAATGGACAGAAACACAAACTTGACCACCTCCAAGTCTTCAGGGATTTTCATGCTTCGTTTCCCAGTCTGGAACTGTTGCAAGTCTGGAATATTTTTCTGATCGATCCAGTTGGGCGGGGGAGCCTCAACAGCAACCACGTGCCCAGGCCTCTGGAAATGCTTTACTGTGCAGAAGTCTGCATATCTGACAGTGGGGCTGAGTAGGGGTCAGGGTGCTTGAAGACAGATGCCACTGGGGGAACAGAACATTGTAGCTTTTAGCTTGTGTTGTGGCAAATCAAACAGGGCACAATTTCTGGAGGGACAGGACAGTGCTCTGACTTTCTCCAAGGACTGGGGAATTTTGGATTAAGGCCAGAGAACACAGCAGCATGAGGCCTGTGTTAGGCACTGTGTAGGCACTACAGGTAGACTCTCATTAAAGCTAAGCTCTCTAAAGGCCTCACCTGCACAATCCCAGAAGATAGCGCTGGCCTCCCTCTGCATTATGTGTAGGAATATCCTAAGTGTGGTTTTGTATCATCCTATTGCAGGGGAGTTTAAACATGCCTCCAGGAGCAATTGATGGATGTTAACACAGCGGGCAAGTCAGTCTCTATCTGTTTGGCACATAGGAGAGATGGGGGTGGGGGGGTGGGGCTGAAATCTGGCTTTGCCATGCCAAGCATCCAGAGAATCGAGAAAGGCTGAATATCAGGGAAAGAAACTTTCTCATCCAAAAAACTTTCTGTATAAGTACCTGAGAGGTTCCTGCAGGACAGCACTCAATGCCATCTATTCTGTTCTGGTTCAAGGAAAATGAAAGTGTTTCTTGATTACATTGCTTAAAGAAGAGGAGGTTTATAATAACAAAAACCCAGAGTCAGGCCTCCAGGATGCTCCATATGTCCATTGACTCCACCAATCTGCATCAGCTGAGAATCTCGTCCCTTCTCTGGCAAGTTGCTCACCTCAGACTTGGTACTCCAGATGCCACAGTGGAACCACAAAACTCTGTGGGACAACTCTTGAGCGAGGTTAGAACCTGGTAGAGGATACTGGCATCCGTGGAAGTGCTCCCTCTTGGACCACAAAAACTTACTTTTTTAACCAGGTGGTTGTGGCAGCCACCTCTCCAAGCTCAGCCTGCCAATTCAGTGACTTGGCCCTACTGGGACTGCTCTGAGAGGCATCTCACAAGGTGCTGAGCACAGTGGGAGTGGCCTGCTGAGTCATCTCTTCATGCTGCAATTATTTTAATAGAAAATGACAAAAAGAAAAAAAGTCCTCTTGACCAGTCAGCACCTGCTCCCTGTGCTGCTGGGCTGGAGCACGGATGCTGCCTTCATGTCTCCCGATTAGCGCCCGGCTCGCATGCCGACGGGGCGCTGCCTTTCTGCCTCAGAAGCCTTCATTTTTTTCTACACTCAGCCAAGCCAGATGCCTGTTCATCAGGGGGATGTTCATGCTGGGTCCTTTTGGAAAGTTTTTTATAATGTTCTTGGGAAAGAGATTTTTCTGATAAGGGCGTGGGGAAAGAGGGGGGAAGCTTGGGGAGGGGTGAAGGCACTGTTTATTTTGATGTAATTTTTTATTTGACCACTGCTGAAGGATGTTCTAATTTAAAGGGATGAAAAGATGTCTGGGTTATAACTTTTAGCTTTGTAGCTGTATCAGGTCTCGTTAGACGCTGCCACGCTTTACCGACTTAGCCAAGGTTTGCATGAGGAGGAGCTAATCAGGACCGTGACCATCTTCATGGCCTGGCTTAGCCACGGATGGGGTTCTCAAAATGAGGCATCTCCTCTCATTGCCTCTGGAAATCTTGGCCATTGCCGCCTGGTCTTTTGGAGCCTCCTTGCCAATTCCTAGCAGCCCTTTCTTGGAATAGTTTAATGTAATAGGATGTGATGCTTTTAAATCTGTGTCATGTCAGCCTGGCACGTTCGTAGCAGCTACTGTGTGTGTGAACCACAAGGTTAAGCAGACAGGAGATCAGTTCCAGCACAGCTTCTTATGTAGAATAATTGATCTGATGCATTTTTGTTTCCATCAAAATGTACTCTGTGAGCAGTTTAGCTCCAAGCCTAGGTCAAAGAATGAAGGATATTTTTCCTAATGCAGAAGGAGCAGCAATTGAGTTCTAGCTGGGGGGATGTTGCCTTGACCATCAGTTCCACGTAAGTTAACTTCTCCTCTGTAAACCCAAGGAGAGTGGAGATCCATCTGGAAATCAAAAGTCCAGCTAAACAATTATATTTGCACTTCCTCTGCTCTCCTAGCAGGCTGCTTACCATAATACTGCAGCATTAAAAGACATGCTTTGGGTCCTCACACAAGTAGACCCTGTCCTCTCTCAGGAGCCTCATGTGTGAGAATATTGATGCCTCAGCCCGTAGAGAATGGGGCACTCCTATCAGCCCTAGCTAGTATATCAAAATCTCTAGGGGAAAAGAAACACAACATATTTTGATCAACTCTAGTCACATGATATAAAGAGATGCAGCAGGGAAATTGTCTTGGATGAAAGCAAATAGGGAAGCTCCCCCCCCCCCCCCCCGCTTCCCATTGCCAGCTCACAGAGTAGGAGTAAAGTAACATATTGAATCTCTCTGATGTGAAGTACGCTATCAGTGGAAACCCAAGAATCTGCTCTGCAGGTGTGAATGACAGATGCGAGGCAGAACTAATGGCTACTGTACAAATGTCTTCCAAAAAGGACCCCCCCCCCCCCGGCTGTAGTTCTCTGGCCAGCATTTGCCAATGTTCTCCCCTTCTGGGGCAGCACAGTAGGCAAACAGCCAGCAGCTGAAGCCTTTCTGATCATTTCAGGTACATGCTGAAAAAACCTTCACTTGTGGTATTTACGTCTGTCACAGAACTGTTAAAAGTACAGGAGCTGTGCCAGAAAAAAGACCTTGGCCAATTGTTCTATCTCCAAACCCTGACAATACCTCAAACCCTGACTTGCCACCCATCTAGGTCCTAAGCCAAGTGTACAAACTAGCCTGTGCTACCGATGTCCTATGCAAGATGTTTTCTCGTTGGGATACTGCAGTAGTGGCCCAAAGGATTCTGGGTCATTGAGCTGTCCTAACTGTCATGACTTTTGGGGGAAAAATCTATGACTTTGCCCAAAATAGGACAGTAGTGGGTGGGAATTCCCCTCAATTAGTGACCAAGGATAAATTGTCAGGATAGTATTAAACCTTAAAAGCAGGTCACTGATTGGGAGGAGACTGGCTTCATGAAATAACTTAGCTTCTGCTTCATCACGTCACTGGTATCACTTAGCCTTTTTGAACCCATGTGCTACCATGGAGAGAAGATACAATTCACCTGTTGGCTATCTCACCTGTGGAGAAGATGTGATAGGCATGTCTGCGTTTTAATTTATTTGTAATTTTTTAAAATATATATATATAAATATTAACTGGAGAGTGTCTATCCAAAATTGTACCATCCAAAGGAGGGACTGCAATGAGAGGAGGGTTTTTTTGGGGGGTGGGGAGGAGATACACACATCATCATCGCCTGAAGCATTAAGAGGTATATGAAAGAAAATGCCTATACCCTGTCCATCGTCAAAACCTGACAATTGTTGGGGGGGAGAAGATACCACGCAACATCTGGAAGAGGGTGAAACAGCAACTGATGCACAAAATGGTATGTTGGGTTTAGAGAGTCTGTTCATTAGCAGCTGCAGTGGAACCGCAATACAAACTTGTCTATGCTCTTCGCACAGCTAAGTAAACCTCTTGCTGCACAGGTAATGAATAACCATCACTGTCCAAATCTGTGCGTCTCTCATTGTAGTCCTAGGGCCACAGTCTGTTAACAGCAGCTTCAAAACCAGTGGTTCTTCCATCAACATCCTCTGCAATAACTAATAAGGTTATTTGCAGTAGAAACTAAGCCAGAGCCAGGTAGGATGACCTCCTGTTTCCTGACAGCACTCCAATGCCTGGAGTGGCTGCATGGCATAAAGAATTTCAGCAGGTTTTTTGTGCCTGCCTCCAGGCTAGGGAAAGCCTAACCTGTTTAGTTTCTACCTGGCAAGCAGCTGTGAGAAGCACAGGAGCCTTGCCAGGAAAAGGAGCACTCTACCATTCCTGAGAATACCAGCTGTCCTACATCAGCTACCCGGGGAGGGGCACAGTATGAGGAAAGAGAGCCAGCAACTGTTCCTGTAAAGGCTTATGTTTTGATAGATATTGATATGATGTTGGCTCTCTCCTTGGTACTAATAGTTGAAGTGTACAGATAGAGTTATTAATGTAAATACTGTAGGGTTGAACCCCCCCCCCTAAATAATAAAAACCATAGTTCTGTTCAGGTGGCTCCATTTCAGTACTGTGTCCATATCCTGTACTAAACACAGCTGCCTGAGGGAAGGAGGCATACTGAACTAAGTAACCAGATTGCGGTAAAGCCGAGAAAAAACTTGAAGCCTCCACATTCACATGGTAGCTTTGAGAGATGGATGGGTAATGGCTGGGTATGGTGAAGGGGAGAGAGTTGCTAAAAGGAAATCTGCATCCCTGGACTTGTCTTTCGGCAGTAAAGAGAGGCGGGGATGGTATGCGTCTACTGCAAAAGGGATTAAATAACAGAGCCCACAGCCCAGCATGGACAGTGCCTAGTCACAAGAAATTCCTAACCACTGTGAAATGTAGGAGTCCACTGCAGGTAGGATTAGCTCAATATGCCAAAGCAGATCTGCAAGAGGCACTAATTCTGCTGAGAGCTTCCAGTGATTTACACTCTTGTAGATTTTGGGTTTGTGTTCTAGCAGGCCACTCTGTTGGCACCTTCCTATTGGTGGAAGGAGTGTTCTGATGTTGCAGAAGCCTCTCCCATGAGCAGAGCTAGCTGGCAGGAGTAGGTTGCACCCCACTGGAAGATCCAGCTGCTGTTTAGGAAGGAGTAGGGTATATGTTCTCCTCTCACTGAGTGCTGTTTGACAGAGGAGGTAATAACTTTTCTACTTTCACCACCATCTAAATAGACTTTCAGTAGTTTACTACAAGCCTTATTATAACAATACTATGTTTTATTACAAAAATCATACTTTTTAAAAGAGGTACAGCACACAACATTTAATCAACAGTGTCAGAGTAATTGCTGCATTTTGTTAAAGATCGTTCCCTCGAACTCAGACAAGGTATACAGAAAGGCAAATTACTCTGAATGTAGCTTTAGCCAGTATCTCTTGTATCCACTTGCTTCTTGGAATTTCTTTGAATTTGAACACATTCCAAGAACCACTGCATATTCTTTTACTAACACTAGCTTAAATGCCTGAGTAGAGGCCCTGAGGATCAGACACTATTGACTTCTACCTTTGGCAGGCATATAGTATCACAAAACATTCAACGCAAATGCCCATTCCTATTTACAGACCACAGAACAAACTGCAATGTCCTTGATTCAGAAAATGATTGTCACACAAACATTACCAAGGGAAACAGCCATCTCCATTGAGAAATGAAGAAATGAACTGCAGAGTCCTCTACCAAAAGAGTTTGATATCTAGCTCCAGTTCCTAATATTGCAAAAGAATGAGTTAAACTGAAAGAACATATTCATCTGAGCTCTGAGCTTTTAAAATTTATGTCATTACTTCTTGCACTCAGTTTAGGACCAGATTTGGGATATCGGGGGGCTTTGGTCTCCTATACTCAACAACCCTTTCCCATAAGCTATCACAACTTTTTACTAATAATCAAGTTAAATCTCTAAATCTTAGATAATGTGCACTTGTAATCTGAACATCATTTAAAAAGACAGAATACAGTATAAAGGCAACTAGTAACAGGAAGTGGTTTTAGGAGATACAATGAATGATCTAGTAATTTAATAGGTCACCTTTTTCAAGCAGTTCAACTTAAATTTTTGCCTATGCTGCAGAAATTTAACAAGTGACGCTTTTCCCAGTATTTATTTAATTCTTGCCTGTCATGCAGCTGATGACAGTAAAGGAGCCCTGCCTGAAGAGAAAGACAGAGATTTTTCTTCTTTACTCTCATCTTTGTGGATAATTTCAAACTCTGCCTTAGATTGCTCAGCTCACAGCACAGAATTGATTGCGAGACAAAATATTCTTGGCAGACTGCAATCATGGTAGCACAGGACCCATTAGGGCTTGAAATTAGAGGAAACTTTCTAGAAGAGATTAAGGGAAAATAGGACAGACATATACAATTATAAATGGTTTGACATAGGAGCTGCCTATCTTTTACTCATATGAACACTGGAGCCACCTGATTCTTAATGCATGGTAAAAGCTTAAACAACAATAACCCAAAGGCTCCCCCCTCCAAATTCTCCCTAATCTGAAATTCACACCCATAGAAAATTAGTGTTTTAACATAGTAGTTATTGTAGGGCAACATATATACTGTCCAGCAATGATGTAATAGCTTGATACCACCCTGTTCTGTAGTCAAATGCCCCAAGACTAAATATAAGGACTGCATTGGTCCCAAATAAGGGTGGCTTTCACTAGCAATATATCAGGGTATAAGAGAACTAGACCAATTATCACAAGCCATGAGAAGACGCTATGGAAAAAGTTTGCAGAGGAAACAAGTCTTGACCAAGTTTCCCAGTCTGCAGTTCGAGACGCCTTCCAGCAGTGCAAGTTTGCTCCATTCATCAGAGGTGTTCAGGGAAGTTGTGGTAGAACAAGAGTCAGCACTGCTTTTGTCACCAGGCTAACTTTTTGGTTTTGCACAAGAGCAACAGGTGTGATTAGGGTGAAGGAGAGCCACAGTGGAAGCTCTGCAGATGAGTGGCCTTGCTGAAGCAGTGACGAGAGCTTCTTATGAAGCCTCCAACTGAGGCTAGACATGTAGCTTGATTCCCTCTTCACAGGGAAGAAGTTTGGATCCATCAGACATTCCTGTCCCCAAGGATTTAGTGATGTCCAACATAGTTTACCTTCAAGGAAAGGGAGGACCTTTAGGATAGCCTCACAAATGCTTAATTCAATGTATTAATTGCATTTTAATTACATGCAGGAACCAATTTAAAGAAATAAATTTTAGAACTTTTATGTAGTTCATAGTACCAAGCAATTTACTACTACAAGTTTGAGTTGTCACTTTGACTAGTTCCTTTCCTCTGTATTATCCAAGTACTGTGCAATCTTATACTGTTATTTATATTCCAAGCCCCTTTAATGCCAAGTGAGCCCACCAACCCAATTAGAGATACCAGGGCTGATGATAAGGTTTTATTTGTTAAATAAAAAATGGCAGGTATGTAAAATGCCACTGCCTTTCAGGTGAGCGAATTGCACATAAGGTGAAGTCCACAGCCAGGTAATCCCTACAATCATTCTTTGGAGGCAACATCTTTGCCAGGCTGACAGAACAGAGAGGCAGACAGACATACTACAGTGACACACAGGGCAACTGGCTGATGTTAAGCTGAGCGGATACTTACAAGAGAGGTGCACACTGGTCCTACTGGCTTCAGTTTTCACATCCAGCATGCCAACCAAGAGTACTGAATCCACATCCATAAATATCAGTGCTGTTGGGACTATTGTTGCCCCCCCACCCCAGGCTTGGAAGCAGAAGGAGAGACAAAACCTCACCGAGAAGAACTGGAGACTGCCTTCTTGGTCACTTGTGACCTGCTGCTCTGAAAGGTACCAGAAGGGAGTGTCTGCCGACATGTAGAAGCTTTAGAAAGGAAAGATAAGGGAGAATTGTAAATCTACAAATCAGCATGGAGTATTTCACTTAGATGACACTAAGCAGCATTCCAATGTCTTTCACTGTGACCTGCCTGGAATGTCTGCTCTAGGACCAAGGAGAAGTTGAGCAGAGCAAATGAATCCAGCAAAGACCAGCATGTTGCTAAATGAGAGTCAGGATCCATAGCACCACCTGGAAGAAATAAACATGCTTCTTTTCAAGACAGCCTCCTGTATGTCGACTGGCAAGATTTAAGTTCACGCTATGATTTGTCTTCAAAACATCTGTAGGACAATGATGCATTTAAAAAAAATTTAACTCTGTATTATGTATACAGCCTAGCTAGCACACTGCTTGACTCTTCTGTGAAGATCAGCTTTGTAAAAACTGTCCACTGTTACTTAGGAAAAAGGCCATGCATTATTTGAATTCCTAAAGCAGAATGAGTTTTCATGCCAATCATGCTTGTTTCCTCCTGAACAATAACAAAGATAATTCCAAACTGCTGAGAGAAACTCAGTGTTCATCAGTCAAAAAGTAGCAACCAAAATTTTACAGGGTAAACCATTCCTGAAGATCCTTCTCAAACGTGCATAAAAATCAGTATTCAAGACTCTGCTATGACTTGGGTTAAATTTATTTAATTCCATGTTAAAAGTGGGGAAAAAAATGTGCTCCAGATATTTAATATGAATGCGTCCTTGTACAACTTAGGCCCATTCCCTGGTTGGTTCATCTTCAGTGACCTCAAAGAATAAATGTATAGTTCCTTTGAGTAAACCACCTAGACCTTTGAAAACCGGAGCTTGGAAAAATAATTTCCTTCCTTAGTCTATTTCCACATTGAATATGTCCCAGCTCTAGGGGTATGCATTCAGGTAAATCCGAGCCCCCCAAAAATCCGGAAAATACCTTATTTGGGATTTTGGGGGTTGCCCAATAATTGAACTTAAAGGTCATTTAAAGGGATCGACTTCTCCAAGCCATACAAATCTGCAGTGAGTGAACTCCAAAGGCGTTTAAAGGGCTCACAGTCCCTTTAAGTGCCTTCTGGGTGATTTCACTGCTTGGAGGCTGTGGGCTATGCCGTGGAGGGCCAACCCAGGATGGACAGGCCATAGTGGAGAACTCAGACAAAATGTGATCCACTGGAAAAGGAAATGGCAACCCACTCTAGTGTCTATGCCAAGAAAACCCCATGGACAGTAATGAAAGACTAAAAGATATGACGCCGGAAGATAAGCCCCTCAGGTTGGAAGTTGTCCAATATGCTACTGGGAAAGAGCAGAGGGCAAGTACAAGTAACCCCAGAAAGAGTGAAGCGGCTGGGCTAAAGCTGAAAGGATGCTCAGCTGTGGATGTGCCCGATGGTGAAAGGAAATCCAACGCTGCAAAGAACAATACTGCATAGGAACCTGGAATGTAAGATCTATGAATCTAGGTAAGCTTGACGAGGTCAAAAACGAGATGGCAAGACTGAACATCGACATCTTGGGAATCAGTGAACTAATGTGGATGGGAATGGGTGAATTTAACTCAGAAGACCATTATATCTACTACTGTGGCCAAGAATCCCGTAGAAAAAATGGTGTGGCCTTTATAGTCAACAAGAAAGTGTGAAAGTCAGTAATGGGACACAATCTCAAAAACGACAAAATGATCTTGGTCCAAATCCAAGGCAAACCATTCAACATCACAGTAATCCAAGTCTATGCCCCAACCACTGATGCAGAAGAGGCTGAAGTGGACCGGTTCTATGAAGACCTACAACACCTCCTAGAACTAACAACAAAAAACCCCTGTCCTTATCATCATAGGGGACTGGAATGCTAAAGTAGGAAGTCAAAAGGTAACCGGAATAATGGACAAGTTTGGCCTTGGAGAACAAAATGAAGCTGGGCAAAGGCTAACAGAGTTTTGTCAAGAGAACATGCTGGTCATAGCGAACACCCTCTTCCAACAACCTAAGAGGCGACTCTACACATGGACATCACCAGATGGGCAACACTGAAATCAGATTGATTATATCATTTGCAGTCAAAGACGGAGAAGCTCTATACAGTCAGTAAAAACAAGACCTGGAGCTGACTGTGGCTCAGATCATGAGCTACTCTTTGCAAAATTCAGAATTAAACTGAAGAAAGTTGGGAAAACCACTAAACCTTTCAGGTTTGACCTGGTAGATCACATCCATGATGAATATACAGTGGAGGTGAAAAATAGGTTTAAGGGACTAGATTTGATAGACAGTGTGCCTGAATAACCATGGACAGAGGTTAATGACAATGTACAGGAGGCAGCAATCAGCACCATCCCAAAGAAAAAGTAATGCAAGAAAGCAAAGTGGCTGTCTGATGAGGCTTTACAAATAGCATTAAAAAGAAGGAAAGTGAAAAGCAAAGGTGAAAAGGAAAGATTTACCCAACTGAACGCAGATTTCCAGAGAACAGCAAGGAGAGATAAGGAGGCCTTCCTGAATGAACAGTGCAAAGTAATAGAAGAAAACAATAGAATGGGAAGGACTAGAGATCTCTTCAAGAAAATTGGAGAAATCAAGGGAGCGTTCCATGCAAAGCTGGCCATGATAAAGGACAAAAACGGTAGGGACCTAACAGAAGCAGAAGAGATTAGGAAAAGATGGCAAGAATACACAGAAGAACTATACAAGAAAGACCTCAATGTCCTTGACAAACACGACGGTATAATCACTGACCTTGAGCCAGACATCCTGGAATGTGAAGTTAAATGGGCCTTAGAAAGCATTACTAACAACAAAGCTAGTGGAGGTGATGGTATTCCAGCTGAGCTATTCAAAGTCTTAGAAGAGGATGCTGTTAAAGTTCTGCACTCCATTTGCCAGCAAATTTGGAAAACGCAACAGTGGCCACAGGATTGGAAAAGATCAGTATACATTCCAATCCCAAAGAAGGGCAATGCCAAGGAATGTTCAAACTATCTCAAAGTCTTAAAACATCATGCTGTTAAAGTGCTGTACACAATATGCCAGCAAATTTGGAAAATGCACATGTCCACAGGATTGGAAAAGGTCAGTTTACATTCCAATCCCAAAGAAGGGCAGTGTCAAGGAATGTTCAAACTATCACACAATTGCACTCATTTCACACGCTAGCAAGGTCATGCTCAAGATTCTACAAGCTAGGCTTCAGCAGTACATGGATAGAGAACTGCCAGAAGTACAAGCAGGGTTTTGAAGAGGTCGAGGAACTAGAGATCAAATTGCCAACATTAGTTGGATTATGGCAAAAGCAAGGGAGTACCAGAAAAACATCTACTTCTGCTTCATTGACTATGCTAAAGCCTCTGATTATGTGGATCACAACAAACTATGGCAAGTCCTTAAAGAGATGGGAGTAACAGACCACCTCACATGTCTCTTGAGAAACCTGTATAAGGGTCAAGAAGCAAGAGTTAGAACCAGATATGGAACAACTGATTGGTTTAGCATAGGAAAAGGAGTACAAAAAGGATGTATATTGTCACCCCGCTTATTTAATTTATATGCAGAGTACATCATGCAAAATGCTGGCTTGGATGAATCACAAGCCGGAATTAAGATTGCTGGGAAAAACATCAACAACCTCAGATATGCAGACGATACTACTCTAATGGCTGAAAGTGAAGAGGACCTAAAGAGCCTATTGCTGATGGTGAAAGAGGAAAGTGAAAAAGTTGGCTTGAAACTCAACATTAAAATAACTAAGATCATGGCATCTGGGCCCATCACTCCTTGGCAAATAGAAGGGGAAGTCATGGAAGCAGTGACAGACTTCAATCTTTTTGACACTTGGGGTCTCTTTTGAGGAGAGGCACCAGCAGCTATGCTGCAAATTTGATGCCTCTACAACAACAAACAGCCCCCGATAGATTCTCCATTATACCCTATGGGGTATTTTTCAGGTTCAATATACATGAACCCGAAAAACACCATGGTTTTTTTTTTTTAACCGACCCCTACCTAGCTCCCTCATCTAGACTCGTACCTTGCTTTCCAGGTGTTTGATCCTGGTAATTATTCTCTACTGTATACTTTCCAGCTTGTTAGACACTTCTGTAGATCAAAAAGCCCAGTCTTAAAACACTGTTGAAAATTACAAAATACTTTTTCAGAAGCCTGAATTATTATTTCAGAAGCCCATGACCTACATAAAGTGTTTCTGAAAACACAGTTAAACTGGAAATCTTCGACAAAAAATAGCAGGTCACCTAGATGCTTCATTTCTTAACCATTGTGCTATATAACATTAGCCGCCGATAAATAGATGCCGAGCCGAGCCGAGGAAGCAGAAGAAGCATATATACCACCGAGGGTGCCAGTAGGCAGTCCCACCCCTAACTCTAGATGTGGCCCAAGATAGGAAACTAGTTCTTAGAACGACAAAAATGTGAACCGCCCAGAGACCCCTTCGGGGGTTAGGGCGGTATATCAAGCCTAAAGTAATAAATAAATAAATAAATAAATATAACATCATTCCTAGCATTCTCAATTCATCAAGAATGCCAGAAATGGAATAGCCGTCAAAATTACTGACATGGAATCTTCTAAAATTGGTAGAGAGGGTTTGTTTGGAGCAGGGTACTCTTATAGTTTCAAGGAAACATATTTAGCATTGTACTAAGTTCCAGTGAATTCAGTGGGATTTACTCCCAGGTAAGAGCTTCTGAATGCATGCTTAATATCACAATGACCAGTATCTCTTGGACTAACCCCAGTTAATAACGCAAGGCCCAATTTCACATAAATTAATAGCAATGCCATGGAGGTAGGAATCTTAATTAAGACAAACCATTAACCTAATCCTGTGTGCACACAGTCCTTTTCAACTGATGTCTTCAGGCATGTAAGCTTTGATTAGAGCAGATACCCAAGATTTACCACCAATTTAAACAGAAAGGATGTGTCTGGATCCATGTGTTTCGAAACTCACCCACATCAAGAATTCCATGCCTCTCGTAAGTGAGTATGCAAAGGATTCTAACTTTTCCTTGACGTGCACATTTGAAGCTGTTAGAAACTCCTTGCCTTCAGAAAACTATCAGTTCCTCTCAAACAGTCTAGTAGTAGTACAATCCTTGTAGGATTATGGGGGGGGCATGAAAAAGGTTTATGAAATCATGCACAGGGTGGAGAGAGTGGGCAAAGAGAACTTTTTCTCCATCTCCCAAAATACTAGAACTTGAGGCCATCCAATGAAGCTGATGGGTAGTAGATTCAGGATGGACAAAAGGAAATTAAAATGATTAAAATTTGGAATCCAGAGGATGTAGTGATGGCCACAGGCATAGACAACTTTAAATGAAGATTGGACAGGATAGGTCTATCAGTGGCTACTATCCATAGTGACTAAAGGGAGCCTCCATGTTCAGAGGCAGCAAACCTCTGAATATCAGGAGGCAATATTGGGGGAAGGCCTTAGCCTCTATGGCATTGTTGGACCTCCAGAGGAACTGGTTGGCCAGTGTGTGAGACAGGATGCTGGAATAGATGGACCACTGGTCTGATCCAGTAGAGGACTTCTTATGTTCTTAATAGTGCTATCCCAGGATGATTCAACCATGTGTTTTCTGAATCGGCTCCTGGTTCCACTTGCTCATAAAGCACAGAGCATCAGAGCAGGCTGTTTAGTAATGTCCAAGAGATTTTAACATGAAGGAATGCTTTGCCTTCAGAAGGTCTCGAGTTCAGACTCTAGCATCTCCAGCTACAGGCAGGCCTCTGGGTCTCCCTGGGAAAGACCTCTGTCTTCCTGGGCTAGACAGATCATGGTCTGATGGTATAAGGTAGTTTTGTACGTTCATTTCAGAGCACATTTTAAAAACTGTCTTCGTCAATATCTCAGTGATGTGGTGGAGAAAGAAAGGAACTCTGCAGATTCAGACAGTGCTAACTGAAGGCAGTGAAAATTAGAGCTAGCAGTCATAGGCACCGCAGGAGTCTAAATGTCACCTCCACCCCGTGACACCTGGGGTCCAATCCATCTACCAATCACTTTTCAGTCACAATAATTCCTATAACAATTCTCATGTGTTCTTACCTTTCCCAGCCAGAATTAACACACTGGATCCCTTCCCACCAGATAACCCTGAACTCAGTGGCTTGAGCTGGTTGGGCCTTCCTGGGACCACATGCCTTCCTGAATCAGTGACAGGACTGTTTGTTTTGGGAATGGATCTTAGCACAGGCACAGGGAGTTTGGTTGCAAGCGCAGATGTAGGAATGCTCCTGGTTCGAGTCTGGCAAGACCTGCTGTTGGAAGACTTGGAGCTGGCCCGCGGTTGTGGGATGCTGCCCCCCATAGTTTTAGCCTGATCTGCAAAGAAAGAGGAAAAGCAGCTTGAAGACAGATCATTAAAATGTCATCAAACAAAAGAACCTGAAGAGGGAAGTTTTCCTTGTTCCTCTCTGGCCTTTGAGATTTCTTTGAAGGGATAAACAAAATACATAGAGAGGGGTGAGTCGATAGTTGTAGTCAAAACATTTTTGACAAAGCCCCTCACCAAAGGCTCCTAAGAAAATTTAGCAGTTGTGGGATCGGAGGCTGAATATTCCCATTAGATGCAGCCATTTTAGAAAGCAAGAGGGCAAGAATCAACAGGTTTTGTAGGGGAAGCAAGCAAACAAGCAAGCAGCAGTAGCCACTCAAGAAATCTGCATCAAGACTGGTGCTATTTAACTTACTTGCACAAGCATCTGAATGGGCGGTGAGGCAGCCAAGATTGCCAGTTTATTCAGGATAGTGGCAATCTGACTGTAAAGGATCACCAGACTGGGCTGGCCAATGGAATGGCAGATGAGACTCAGAGTGAAAAAGTGCAAAGTGATGCATGTTACACCAAAGTAAATAAATAAATCATGGCTTCAAATATAAACTGATATGATCTAAATTAGCTACAACCACCAAGGAAAGAGACCTTTGGAGTATGAGCAGAAATCCCACTGAAAATACCATCTGAGTTTTCTCCAACAATGAAAGTATTCGAATCAGCAGTACATTTTTATTAGGTATAGTACTGGGGGAAAAAGAATGGCAATAGTGATGACATTATAATTTATGGTGTGACCACATTTTAAATATTGTGTGCATTTTTGGTCACCCATTACTGAAAGGATATAGCAACTGAGAAAGTTCAGAAAGGAAAAGGACCAAGACACTGGAGCACCTTCCCTACAGAGGCTGGCATACAACAGCTGGGATTTGCCCAGGAAATGTGGTGGGATAAAGGAAGAAATAATAATTTTTATAAAACTGACTGCATTCTCAGTGTGAGGAAACCAACATTAAACTCCATCAAAATACTAGAATTACTAGCACATTTATTTCTTCATGCAACATGTTTTTAAAAAATTCACTGCTGTGGGATTTAGCAATATCCACTTGCTTAGGTCTTTAAAGTTGACGGGTAGTAGATCCCCCCCCCCCTTCTTCTGTGGAGAGGAATTTGTTCTGATCCCAGTTGTCTAGATTAACTTACTTGCATTAGCCTTCTGAACAGGAACCATTTCTTGTACAGGACAGGACTTCTTTCCGGAGCTAGTTTGTGATGGATACACCCTGGGTTTCAGCTTTCCTTTTCCATGTGCTACTGGCACTGTATCTGCACAGGGTGAATCCTGAAGTTTCAACTAATGCAACAAGATAAAAAGAAAGCAACCTGTACAGCCATGTGCTGTGAAGCAAAGAAAAGTTGTCCCTGTACCTTCATGCATAGATACAGCTGCTGCATGGGAAAGTACTGCCTCATGCATCACTCATATATTGCACATATATGAACGAAGGTGAATGGCATAAACTTGTAATTGCCGGAATGATTCCTGATTATGACACTTAATTCTGACTACTTATTAGTCTATGTATTGCTCACATGCTTAGGTTACAGTAATGCGAATGAACGTCAACAGAGCCAGGTACTCTTGTCAAAAACAGGCAAGAGGGTGTGTCTTACTGCACTATTCAAGTACTCATTACACACTGCTTGTTCTTTTGGCTGGAAATACCTCTGGGTCTTCAGCAGAACAGGCTTGGCCAGAAACTTCCTCCATCTTCCTCAAAAGTACCCTTTTTGTAGTTTGAAGGGCAGGCCTGAAATCCAGTAGTAGGTTTTGATTTTTGGTGGCTCCAGGGAGAGCAAGCGGAGATGGTCTACCCTTCCTACTGCATCTATTAGATTCCTGAGATTAAAGGCAGAAGAAAACAGCAGAACACAGCCAGAATTTTGAAAGTAACTGAAAAATTCAAGTTCAGAGAAGGATATATAGATCTTAAAGTAGCACATTTTAAGAGAAATAGTACTCAGAAACATCCTGGGAGTGATAAAACAGGGCCCTGCTCTATTTACAGACTTTTTCCAACTATAAGGTCTTCAGAGTGGCTTACAACAACACATCATTGGAAACATCCTGGGAGTGATAAAACTCTACAGACTTTTCCCAACTATAAGTTCTTCAGAGTGGCTTACAACAACACATCATATCCTCCCATATTATGCAAACAAATCAAAACGAGTGAAAATTAAAAACAGCAGGTGGGTTGATCCAATAGAAATAAAAAACTCAAGAAGTCTGACAAGCCAAAAGAGTTTGCCAGTGGTCTAAACATTTCAGTGGCTCCTGGATGACAAACACTTGGGAGGGAGTTTCACAGTACAGGTGCCCCCTTCTCGGGGACAACTTTAGTGAAGATGGTGGTGGCTCTTTCTACAGCAGTGAGCCATTCTAAAGAAAGAATTTTGATTCACTTGGCTCAGCTGCAAAAAAGATCAGGAGGAGAGCTGAAGGAACAATCTAGGGCCTCCCATATTACCATCAGATTCAGAAGGCAGCACCACAATGCTGTATAAACATCCTAGGCACATGCAGCTAGAGAAAAGGAATCACGGCTAAAATAACTGACACAAGCAAGGTCAGGAGGGAGACCAGGATCAAAGCCCAGGATTTCCTTAGCCCAGACTTTATGTTTTGACTGCAAGTTATGCAGACTCCAGTCCTGCCACCATACCTTCTTACCACTGTGAGGCATCATTGTTGGTGAGACACTGGGAGACTTGCTGGGCCTGGATTTTTTAAAGAGCTGGCTGTCAGCACTGCAGCTGTTAGTTTTATTTTGGAGTGTCTTGGAATTGGGGGTCTTTGCAATACGGGGAGTAGGACTTCGCCCCATCGGAAACCGAACTCTGTGAGAATCTCGAGCCAAGTGAGTTTCAGATCCCACTGTTGGCAGCAGTGCTATCAGAGGACTGTTACTAACATTGAAAGTTTTCCGTCTGGAGTTCTTGCTCCCCTCATTCTCTGCATGAAAAAATCTGATTGGCGAGAAAGGTTCAAATCCTGGAACCTTCTCAGGCCTCAAGTCAGAGCTGGAGTTCTCCTTCTGCAGAAGTCTACATTTCTCCATCTGTGCAGCCAGCATATTGGCTTCCTTCCTGACCTCCTCCAACTTCTCAGGACTCAGGGGGCTCCACCACTCTCTGGCCTTGCTCCCACTCTCTTCGAACAAGGTGTTCGTATCAATGGTTTGTGCCAAGTTCCTTTCACTGGGCTCACTGGGGCAAGTGACAGAGTCCTCCTCTTCTAGTCTGTAGCAGAAAAGTCAACAATCAATAAAGAACAGGTTTAGCAGAGTACAGCAACATTACTCACGGGAGTGTGCACTGGGTGTAAGAAGGCAAGCAAGAGAACAGGGTTCCTGTCATGCAACAGAACCAAAGTTTTCAAATAGCAACTTTGCAAATGCTGGAAATCCAAACTAACAGTTTGGGTGTTTTAAAACATGTATGTTTAAGATACATGTGGGACATTGTATATAATAACACAACCTACAAAACTGACAGAGAATTTGAGAACCAGCCTCCATTCACACAGCACTTGCCCTGTGATGATGACTTAATATTTCTCCTGTGCCACTCTGCAAAAAGGAATGTCGCAGGGCTCAACATTCTGAAGGCACAGAGGTCTTTGCTTTTGTGAGAAGCAGATGGGCCCACTGATCACTTAAAGCATCAGCTCCCCACCGTTAAACAAAGATTTTATATTGAATTCCAGTTTGAGAAACTTCATTACAGAGCTGTGGTTGTGGAGGATCTTGCCCATTGAACCGACATTTTGGCCATTTACAGATCAAGTGGCCATTGTGAACTGACACACTTATTGTCTGCAATGCTGATTTACACTACTAGGAGTCAGACTAATCATCCTTACCCATCTGAAGGAGAAGACAATCCAAAGTCGAATGTCTCGTCAATAATAAATTTTATATCTGGAGGAATAAATAATTATTATTATTACAAGAGTTCACTGACTATTGCTATATAACTGTTCCATCAGTTCACCATTGAGTGTCACAAGCACTAACTGGTCATGCAAGAAAGGGCACAACATCTCTCCCCATCATACTGGTGGGTATTCTCCCGGGAAAGCCATTTCCTGGCTTGCAACAGAACTTAGGTCTCATAACCCTAATTAAAACCCATGGAAGTTAAACACTCACATGGACAAAATCACATGGGAGGAGTCTATGTTAAGCAAAGTATTAAAGTCATGTATCATCCTGATTCAGGTGCCATTAATGTTAATGTGTTTTTTGAATAGTTGATCGACACTAATGGATGCACCTCTGTATAATAGCTTGAGTCTGCACAATTTTAGATTCACCTAAGGTTACTGAAGATAGTGTACTCTGCCATGCCTGACTATTTTAGATAGTGCATGTCATCAAAATTGTATCTATGAGTCTTGAAAAACCTTAAAGTTGCATCCAGCATCTCCGTGCGTAAAAAGACTCTTCTAAAAGAGATTTCTTACTCCGGACATAGTCCTAGTTAGAAAACAAAACCAATGCACCCAGCTATGAAGGGAAGTGGTTTCAAGATGGAAGTGTGTTAAGTTTCACCTAGCAAAGACCAAGCATGTTTGTTCTATCCAAAGCACCATGTATACACACACACACAACCATAGATATGTCAGAGCTCACCTTCAGTTAGCAACTCCATGTTTTCCAGGAAATAGCTAAAATAACCAGTGAGTAACTGAATGGGAAAACAAGAAGGGATTGTAAAATAACAGTAGATTTAATAAAACCACTATATAAAACTTAGGGCACACCAACATTTAGACTAAGTAATGTATACATCAGATTACTGTATTGCAATTGAGACATCAGAGAGCTAAAATATTCAGAAAAAGATTAAATAAGACAGTCTGTGGATCTCAGCATTTTCCCTCATCTGGAAAGGCTTAAGAGGCTGCACTTTATCTTTAAGGAGATGACTAAATGAGATACATTAGAGGGATTATAAAATTA
Source organism: Gekko japonicus (assembly GCF_001447785.1). Taxonomy (NCBI): domain Eukaryota; kingdom Metazoa; phylum Chordata; class Lepidosauria; order Squamata; family Gekkonidae; genus Gekko; species Gekko japonicus. The sequence continues at coordinate 351,149 of NW_015160230.1, forward strand.
TGACCTTTTGTGCAGAGAATTCTCTCAGTAGACTATCCACTGAAAAGGGAAGAGAAACCATCACCCATTGGAAAGCCAATGCCAGTCTGAGCAAGATGAAAGAGATTCCGCTTTTTTAATTCATATATTATTTGGCAATAGGTTCATGAGTAAGAAATATAACCCATATTTTATGGAACTAATGGCCATGAAAGAGATGACTACTTAGACCTTTTTTTAAAAAGTCAGCCAAATCTAAGTTTATCAATAACTATTAGACACTAAGCATTTAAAAATACAAACTCTATATTGAGAGACAATGTACCTCTCATTTTGTTGGGGATAAATAACAAGGGATAGCTATCTTCATCTTACCCTGCTTTTGAGTTTCCTAGGAACATCTGGTTATTCACCTAATGGACAAAATGCCTGGATTTTGGTCTCAACATTGATTTTAAATCATAAGAACATAAGAGAAGGCAATGTTGGATCAGGCCAATGGCCCATCTAGTCCAACACTCTGTGTCACACAGTGGCCAAAAATACCAGGTGCCATCAGGAGGTCCAGCAGTGGGACCAGGACACTAGAAGCCCTCCCCTGTGGATCTCAGCATTTTCCCTCATCTGGAAAGGCTTAAGAGGCTGCACTTTATCTTTAAGGAGATGACTAAATGAGATACATTAGAGGGATTATAAAATTATGACCTTTTGTGCAGAGAATTCTCTCAGTAGACTATCCACTGAAAAGAGAAGAGAAACCATCACCCATTGGAGAGCCAATGCCAGTCTGAGCAAGATGAAAGAGATTCCGCTTTTTTCAAAGGCAGACTTTAGTAGATATTTTAGAATGATTCATATATTATTTGGCAATAGGTTCATTTTATCATCCAACCCTTTTATCATTCTTTGCTATATGAAAAGCCATGAAATCCATGGATAAGAAAGTTAACATTTACCAAAGCAGTAATGGAATTCATTCTTATTTAACTGATCATTACACTATGTTATATCCTTTTTAGTGCCAATTTTTGTGTATTAATTAAAAGTATTAACAAAATGTGTATTTTTTGCTTCAGTGTTAACTAAGAACACTTTATAATTCTTTCTTAAAAGAGAGATTCCATTTCAGCGGATGTTTTAGAATGGTGCGTCTTCATATTGTAGCAAGATGGGTGTTGATTCAGATTAGGTTCATCAAACTAACTGGATATTGGCTACATTTTTTACACTTATTAAAACCAATGGCAGAAATACTTCCTTACTTCAAACAAAGAATGGAGCTGGAATCGGGATCTCTTCCTCTTTTTCACTGGATATAAATGTGGATTGTTTTTATTTTATTTATTTATATCCTACCTTTCTCCACAATGGGGACCCAAAGTGGTTTACACAATTTCCCTCTCCTGTTTTAGCCTCACAACAACCCTGTGAAGTAGGTTAGGCTGAGAGTATGTAATTGGCCCAGCGAGCTTCAATTGCAGAGTGGGATTCAAAGGTGGGGTTCCCAGATCCTACTCCCAACATTTTAACCATTCTGGCTCTCATTCCTACAATCTGGGTTATAGAAAGTTATAATTTCTGCAGTGTTACTTATTCATCACCTGCCTTTCTTCCGGTATCCCATTTTATGTTCCTTGCGAGCAGAGCTATTTTTGCCTATGAAAACTCATAAGCGATCATATAGGCTTAGCCCTACTGTGTTTCATTTCATTTTGAAAATGCTTTCCTAGACTAGAATACCTTTTGTTGGTTCTCAGATAAAAAGACTTCAGTTCATCTCTTGATTATCTGTCCCTTAGAGAGAGCTTCAGTATTTCGCCTACCCAGTATACTGACTCCTTGCACTAATTACTGACACCATGCGATCAGCGAGCGAGCTCTTTGTTGGTATTCTCTTCAGTCTACAACGCCCGCAGAGCACTTTACAAGTTCCTTCCTCACAGTGGTTGCAACCCACACCACACGACGAAGGAAGTCCACTGAAAATAGTGAGACTTGCTCCTTAAATATGTGTAAATTTATAAAGACCCAGTCGCGGATTGGGGGGGATTAGATGGGAATCCAGGCACACAAAATCACATACGCGCGTGCAAAAAGATTCAGTCCTCATGTGGCTCTTTAAGCGACAGCTCCTCTCACCAGCCCCAGCACCGCAACCCCATTCATGCTTACATGTAACTCACATGCAACATGCCACCCTTTTCCGTCAGAGTTACATTCTCCCGCCGGCTCTCACCACAAAGTTTTTGCAAACGGTAAGAAAAGACCCGAGCACATTCGAATTCCCCCCCTCCACGCTACGTCACAATACTATTACCACATTATTATGTCTGATTGGCCCGAAGCCCTCCGAAATCCTGTTAGACCACGCCCTCTCCCTGTTTCTCGTAGGCAGGGACGTTTTAAGCAGTTGTTCCGGAAGTGTGCTCTGCGAGCTTGGGTCCTCCGCGGGAAAGTGCTTCCGGTAGAATGAAGTCTGGCTGCAGTACCCCCTGATACTTGGCAGCCGCCCACTGTCTCTATGGAGACCACGTAAGTGGGGGGACTGAATTAAGCTTTTCTCAGAAAGAATAAAAGAGGAGCATTATTCTCATTCTGTGCCTGAACTGGGCTTGAATGTTGTTGTTGGCGGCTAAATTTGCGGATGATACGAAGTTGTTCAGGGTGGTGGAAACCAGTGAGGATTGTGAGGCACTCCAAAGGGATCTGTCGAGGATGGGCGATCAAGAGAGAGATCTTGGAGTTGTAGTAGATAACTCACTGAAAATGTCGAGACAGTGTGTGACTGCAATAAAGAAGGCCAATGCTATGCTGGGGATTATTAGGAAGGGTATTGTAAACAGATCAGCCAATATCATAATGCCCCTGTATAAATCAATGGTGCGACCTCATTTGGAATGCTGTGTGCAGTTCTGGTCACCACACCTTAAAAAGGATATTATAGCTTTGGAAAAAGTGCAGAAAAGGGCAACTCGAATGATAAAAGGGTTGGAACACTTTCCCTATGAGGAAAGGTTAAAGTGCTTAAGGCTCTTTAGCTTGGAGAAATGACTGAGGGGTGAGATGATTGAGGTTTATAAGATTATGCATGGGATAGAGCAGGTAGAGAAAGAGGTACTTTTCTCCCTTTCTCACAATACAAGAACTCATGGGCACTCCATGAAATTGCTGAGCGGTCGGATTAGAACGGATAAAAGGAAGTACTTCTTCACCCAAAGAGTGATTAACACTTGGAATTCACTGCCACAGGAAGTGGTGGCGGCTACAAGCATGGACGGCTTCAAAAGGGAATTAGATAAGCATATGGAGCAGAGGTCCATCAGTGGCTACAAGGTATAGATAGGGGCTCTGGGGCAAGTGATACTCTGTCTTCTTGGTGCTTGGGGGGGTCAACAGTGGGAGGGCTTCTAATGTTCTGGCCCTACTGGTGGACCTCCTGATGGCACCTGGTATTTTTGGCCACTGTGTGACAGAGTGTTGGACTGGATGGGCCTTTGGCCTGATCCAACATTGGTGTCTCTTATGTTCTTATGGTGTCTCTTATGTTGTTCTTTTTTTGAGTGGGGCCGATCGCTCCATTCACTGTTGCTATGGCTTCGTCACAAAGGACTGGAGTTTAGGGATGCCATCTGCTTCTATGAAGTGACTCTGTACATGATATACAGCATGTATTCAACAGGTGTGGGCTTATTGTTATAAAGCTACATTAATTAGGAAAGTTATCAAAGAAGCGAGAGTCCTACTGGGCAAAAAATGGCCAAGCCTAGCCCGTTTTGCTATGCTTGCCGTGTATAATTTGTGTTATGACCAAATCTGGCTGATTTAAGTACTTAATCACACCCATTAAGTTGGCTTCTACTTATTTACATATTAATAAGTGCCTGAATTTAAATATGTTATTTGGTCTGTGGTCTGGGCTGTCATATAGCCAGTAGACTCATGTGGTCAAGAAATAACTCTGAATTCCTTTCTGGAAAGGTTTATCACTAACACAGCCAGCCTTTATGCAAGGGTTGCCTTCTCTGGTTTCCTTGCTCCAGTAACCGAGCAGTGCCCCCCTCCCCTGGGCCACCTGGGCTTTTCCATTCCCCCCCCCCAAAAAAATGGCACTAGACTGTCATATTGATATATTTATTTATTTATTATTTTCAATTTGTATCCTGCCTTGCCGGGCGAACTGGCTCAAGGTGGCATACAGACATTAAAATGCAATAAAACAATAAATACAATAAAATACACAAAACAACCTACATACCATCATAAAGTGCTAAAAGGAGAGTACAGATGATGGTAGCATTCAGTATATGATCCCATAGTGGAAAGCAGTATCCAATGGTGTAACACAGAGCCGTGAGATGTTCCAGTGACTCATTCGACAGTGACGGCTCCTAATCAAAAGCCATTTTACAGGCCCTGCGGAACTGTAAAAGGTCCCGCAGGGCCCTGATGTCATCTGGGAGCTCATTCCACCAGTGTGGAGCTGCCACTGAAAAGGCCCTGGCTCTAGTAACGGCCAACCTGGCGTCACTCAGGCCAGGGAGAGTCAGGCGATTCTGTGTCCCTGACCTCAGTGCTCTCTGGGGCACATATGGGGAAAGGTGGTCCCTCAAGTAGACAGGCCCCTGACCATATAGGTCAAAACAGCACCTTGAAACGAATCCGGTACGCTATTGGCAGCCAGTGCAATGCCTTCAACACTGGCTGGATGTGGTCTCTTACAGAGAGACCCATCAGCAGCCTGGCTGCTGCATTTTGCACTAGCTGCAGCTTCCGGATTTGAGACAAGGGCAGCCCCATGTAGAGAGCCAATATATCATTGAACTATAGGTTCTCTGAATTCCCAGCTTTCATTTTGTCAATCTAAGTTCCTTCAGTTGCACAGATATGCTTTTGTCCTTATATCTCTGCAAGGGAAGGCAGATAAACTTCCAGAAGAGTGTGAATGCACCACAATGTTGTGAGGAAGGAAGGGGAGAAACTGATAAAGCATTGTGACAAATAATCTATGCCGAAGCCATCATAATATGACTTTTAGAATCAATGTATTGTTACAAATACTCTTGGAATCCTTTGTGTGTTTTGCAGTATGGGCATCATTGTTGTGGAGCTGTACTGGAAGCATGCACCCAAGACTTGTACGAATTTTGCAAAACTGTCCCAATGTGGCTATTATAGTGGAACAACATTTCATAGAGTAATCAAAGACTTTATGATTCAGGGTGGTGATCCAACAGGAACTGGTAAGAATGTGTTTTAGACAGGTGCTTTGGGATGAGTTGAGCATTGATGAAAACTACCATGGATAGCAAAGGTGTTGTAAAGAAACAATAAGTCTTTCTCTGCCTGTTCTTTTCCATGCATAATCTTGTAAACCTCAATCATGTCACCCCTCAGTCGTCTTTTCTCCAAGCTAAACAGCCCTAAGCGCTTTAACCTTTCTTCATAGGGAAAGTGTTCCAACCCTTTTATCATTTCGATAAAATCATTCCTTTCCTAGCAGCTGCCAGGCTTTCACCATTATTTCCTAGCAGTAATCCCAGCCCCTCAGTTCTGCAGGCTTTTTAGTCTGCCACATGTTCTAGAAGGTGACTCTTATTTTTCTCTTATCCATATGTGTATTGAAATATTGTACACAGTCCTAGTGAATATTATTTCAATATTTCTTGTACACTAACCATTGTAAATTTCTCCCATTGTAAATTTCTCCAGTTTGCTAGGTGACAGCTCTGAAATATTTTGGTGTTTGCTGAGCTTTCCCCACTTGGTAGTAATGTAAGCTTGATTCCTTGTACACTGGATTATCATATTACACAGGTCATTTAGTACATCATCCAAGCCAGCCTGCATACGCTGTATGTCTTTCTGCCTCCTAGATTACCTGGCTGTGGGCTGCAGCAGTACCCAGCCAATTTGTAATCTCTGTTGGTGAAAACATGATGAGGCGGAGACAACTTTTTTCTACCTCTCCTATAATACCAGGACATGGGGTCACTCAATGAAATTGTCAAACAGTAGCTTTGGGACAGACAAACAAAGGCACTTCTTCACACAAGTGCATGATTGATTTCTGGAATCTGCTGCTAGAAGATGTAGTGGAGGCCACTAGTTTTAAAGGTAAAGGTAAAGGTTCCCTTGCTCAAAAGCCAGTCGAATCCGACTCTAGGTTTGCGGTGCTCATCTCCGTTTCAAAGCCGAAGAGCCAGTGCTGTCTGAAGACGTTTCCGTGGTCATGTGGCCGGCATGACTAAACACCAAGGCGCACGGAACGCTGTTACCTCCCCACCGAAGTGGTACCTATTTATCTACTTGCAATTTCTTGCTTTCGCACTGCTAGGTTGGCAGGAGCTGGAACTAAAGACGGGAGCTCACTCCGTCATGCGGCAACTCGGGTCTCGAACTGCTGAACTACCAACCTTCCACAGCCTGCAGTTCAGCGTCTTAACCACTTGAGCCACCGCAGCTCCTAGTTTTAGATGCCTTTAAAAGGAGAGTAGACAAATTCATGGAGTATAGGTTTATAACTGTGTTCAGGGGCAGTGTGCTTAAATTGCTGGAGGATGCAGCAGGGGAAAGGGTGTTGCCTCTAAGATCTGTGTGGACATGTGTTGGTCACCATATGAAACAGGATGCTGGTCTAGATGAATATGTACTCTGATGCAACAAACACTTGTCCTATATTCTTATGAGGCAGAGATTTGCCCTGGAAATGCTCATTTGCCTCTGGGAACTGCCTTACTTTGATTGGGAACAGAGCCCAGCTCACTGTCCTGAAGACCATTTCTAGTGCTGTCTTACCTGACTTCAGGGTAGGGCCATTTTGTAAGTCTGTCCATTCTAGTTTTGCTACCTCTTTCAACTTTCATGAGTCTTCATAGCATGTGAAGAAGTGAGCTCCGATTCATGAAAGCTTAGGCTGAAATAAATGTTTTTAGTGTTTAAGGTGCCTCTTGACTTCTGTTTTATTTTATTTCTCCGGACGTCTGTCTAAAAATCTGGCGATTGTGCCATTTTTAATCTGCCCCTAGGGGGCAGTGCCATTCCACAACAGTTCTTCAAAACTGTCTGGCGTGAAGTCAGTAAAGAATTTACTGTTGACCATAATGTGGAGCTAGAGCTCATGGAGGCCTGTGTCCCAGGAGTGCAGAAAAAAGTATTCTGTACTACTCGATGCTGAAAAGGCGAGAGGGATGAAGCACATCTAAAGATAAGGGATTGGATCCAACAAACTGGGAATGGAATGCAGCTTCTGTCCTCACCCCCCACACACACACTGAAAATATGCTCCTGATAGTCAGGACTGGAGCCCCTGAGGAACATAGCAGGATGCATGAAGTTGGCTGTTGCAAGGAACTGTGCCCCCCACACACACACTTGTAGTAGCTCTTATTCCTTTTGTAGAAGATCTTGCTTAAGGGGAAATAGGAGTGACTTCTGCTGACTTGCATCTTACTGTATTCCAGAGGGCCTTCTGACTGTTGAGATGAGTTCTGCTGTGTGCGTGTGCAGCGAGACATATGTTAACTCATTTCATTCGTGGTTTCTCCAAGCCAGTCCCATCAGCAGGATCATTTTCTCCTCACTGAGAGTGCAGGGTAAAACACCTTTAATAAGTCTTGCAGCACCTTAAAGAATAATGAAGGGTTTTTTTTAATCCTAGCATAGCCACGCACTGCATCAGATACAGGTGGTAGTAGATCCTGTCTGCCTAGCGAGGACCCACATGCAGCTGACAAAGCTTGGGCTGTGTAAATAAACGCCTGTTTGTTTTTGTAGCAGCAAGCTAACATGACTGCTTCTTTGGAATTAAATGCACAGATCTACAGTCTGCATCCCTGAGCACAGTACCTCACCACTGCCTGATAAACAAAAGCCTTTAACAAGAAGGGATCTAGTAGCACACATTTTGTGAACTGGAGCCAATTTTATAAGAGATATGAAGTTTTTTAGATCTTCAATGTCTTCTGTTTTGATGAGTTCAGAAGGACTCTTCTTGAACTTTCTGTGAGAGCCAGTTTGGTGTAGTGGTTAAGTGCAAGGACTCTAATCTGGGAGAACTGGGCTTAATTCCACACTCCTCCACTTGCAGCTGCTGGATGACCTTGGGCAAGCCATACTTCTGTCAGAGCTGTTCTTGAAAGAGCAGTTTCTGTCAGAGCTCTCTCAGCCCCACCTACCTCACAGGGTGTCTGTTGTGAGGAGGGGAAGGAAAAGGAGTTTGTAAGCTGCTCTGAGACTCCGAGTGAAGGGTGGTATAAATCCAATCTCCTCCTCCACCTCCTCCTCCCAGGCACATGTCACTGTGGTTCCTTCTTCACATTATGGTTGCTGGTAAATCCTTTAGCTGTCTCACTCTAATCAGTTCAGATCAAGTATGGAATGGCAGGAGTCTTCTGGGCAGATTAAAATGGTACAGTACTCAACTAGTTAGAGCAAGATGGGTAGCTGTTTTAGTCTGTCTGTAGCGGCAGAAAAGAGCAAGAATCCAGTAGCACCTTAAAGACTAACAACATTTGTGGCAAGGTATGAGCTTTTGTGAGTCACTGCTCACTTCTTCAGAATTGTTAGGGGAGCTGTTTACATCTGGTGACTTAGGGCTCTACTCTACAGAAGTTTATGGCACAATAAATTTATTTAGCCTTTTAAGGTACCACATGGTGCTTTGGCTTTGCTGAAATAGACCAACACAGCTACATGTCTGCAAAAAGCCTTTAAGGCAGGGGTGTCAAACATAAGGCCCGAGGCCCAGAACCAGCCCATCCAGGGCTCTTGCCTGGCCCTCAAGCAAATGGTATGAGGGAGGGAAAGCAGAAAGCTGCTTGAGGAGGCAAGCAGGCACATGTGGTGAAGTGTGTGTGTGGTCAAAGCTGTCAAGAAATAGAAAGGAAATGGTTTGGGGTGGGGCTAAGAGACTAAATTAAAATAGAATGAAGGGAATGGAAGCAAAGGCAAAGGAAGAGGAGGTGTGATGTCTTTTCCCCTCCTGCTTCCTCTGGTGACAGCTCAGTGACCGCTGGAGAAGCCACTATGGGGGGGGGGACCGAGCAGCTGGCATTGCCACCCCTGCACCAACTGGCTTCACAGTTTTTTCAAATGGTGACCGTAAGGGAGGTTGTCGAAAGTGGCAGTTTCTGTGCAGTGGCAGTTAGCTGATGAAAGGACAGGGCCAGCAGGAAAGAGAGGAAGAGGAGGGCCGGCACATGGATTGGGAGGCAACTGGGCTGTCTTATGTGTGCCACTCTGAGGGGAAAAGACCTCCCAGCCTTGGAAGTGAGTGGACGAGTGAAGGGGAAAGGGGGCCCTGATGTCACCGCCACAGGTCTGAACAGTTGCAGAGCCAGAAGGCAGAGTGAGTGTTGGGGCGGGTGGACGACGGTGACCTCCCTTCTCCCCTCATCTGTTCTCAGCCTATAAAGGAAAAGGGGTCACGGGAGGACAAAAATCGCCCCTGGAAGTTTCTGAAACAGCCTCTCTGTCGGGTCTTCCCTCAGCCCCATTGCTTCTGTGGGAAACACAAAGGGGATGAGAAGTAGGGGGGGGGGGGATCTGGAAAAGCCTGGTTCCGACCCCCCCCCCCCCGAGCCAGGACCCTGTCATTTAGCCTGGCCCACCTTGCAGGGTTGGTGGTGGGGGGATGGGGTGGTGGAGTGGGTAGTCCGGTGTGCCTCCTTGAGATCCTCAGAGGCAGGATGGGGAAGAGAGAAGACAAAGAGAAGAAGAGTCTCAGAGCGGCTGACAATTTCCTTTCTCTTCCCCTCCCCACAACAGACACCCTGTGAGGCAGGTGGGGCTGAGAGAGCTCTGAGAGAACTGCTCCTGAGAGAACAGCTCTGAAACAACTTGTAGCTGACCCAAGGTCACACCAGCAGGTGCAAGTGGAGGAGTGGGGAATCAAACCCAGTTCTCCCAGATTAGAGTCTGTGCTCTTAACAACTATACCAAACTGGTGTAGCACTCCTAACCACCACACCAACAAGGTGAGAGACGAATTGTAGCCGTGCTCGGTTGCTGCGGTTGGGCTTATGGGGGGTGCAAGAACAATGATTCATTCCCCTAAAAGTGCTGTATATATTAAAAGTAGCTAATTTGTATGGAAGTAAAATACCCCCCATTAGGGAAAAAACTCCTCTTGTATATGATTAAATATATTTATTGGGGCTTTTGTGGGTTCCCCAGTAAGTCAATTGCTTTTGCTGCAAGGGATCAATTGCTTTTGTTTGTATTTTGAATAAAAAATAATATTGTTAATTGGGTTTGCCTGTGTTTTTTTATAAAGTTTATATCTCCGGTACCTGGCATTACATTTTATGGCATACATGGCCTGGCCCAATAAAGTAACATTTGTGTCAGATCCTGCCCCCCGTAACAAATGAGTTTGACACCCCTGCTTTAGGGTGCCTTCAAAATGTGTGTCCTAAAATCTCTGATATCCCCCCCCCCATTTCAAGACAAAGCAAAGTATCCATTTGAACACTTTTCCTCTGTTGCATGAAGGGCTATGGTTAATCACTTCAAAGAGTTGTGATTTCCCAGATCACATGGTGAACATGCATGTGCACACATATCTTCAGGACTTTTGTAAGTATTGTCCTGCTAGTGTTGATGTTAAAGGTAAAGGTAAAGGTTCCCTTGCTTGAAAGCCAGTCGAATCCGACTCTAGGGTTGCGGTGCTCATCTCCGTTTCAAAGCCGAAGAGCCAGCGCTGTCCGAAGACATTTCCATGGTCATGTGGCCGGCATGACTAAATACCAAGGCGCATGGAACGCTGTTACCTTCCCACCAAAGTGGTACCTATTTATCTACTTGCAATTTCTTGCTTTCGAACTGCTAGGTTGGCAGGAGCTGGAACTAGAGACAGGAGCTCACCCTGTCTTGCGGCACCCGGGTCTTGAACCGCTGAACTACTGACCTTCCACAGCCTGCAGTTCAGCGTCTTAACCACTTGAGCCACCGCAGCTTTTGTGGGTTGATGTTACTGCTGATTTAATGTGTTGGTTTTTTTTTAAGAGGGCTGGCTGGTACTATGCCTGATTCAAGCTCAGTAGTTTTGAATTTTTAATGCTAGCAATGAAATCAAAGTTTTAAAAAAGAGACTTGTTGGTTGCCAATAAATTGCCATCCGCTCTACTTGGGTTGTTAAAGAAAAGTTCAGAGAACAGCTAGCAGAAAAATACGTTAGCACTTTTGGATTGCTGTGAAGGTACCTGTGCTATCTGGGAAATTACAGTTTTCTGAAATGTATGCTTCATTTTTCTCGTGTAATCCTTTTACTCTCCAAGGTATTTTTATGACATTCTTCAGTATGAAGACCAGGGGAAATATATTATTTGTACCATTGGATGTTATTACCTTCCACAAGGGGAAAGAACTTTCTAAATTATGGCATTGACTTTTTTTTTCCAGATTGTCACTCAGATAGTTTCTAAGAAGGAAAAGCAAGTTTGCCTGAAATTCCCCCTCCCCCCGCACTTGGTTTACAGATGAAGTTGGATGCTTAGTTACTATGTAAGCTTTACTGCATTTCCTTCCTTGAAGGATAAGACATAGTGGATATCAGGAAAACTGCCTCCTAAATTAGGGTTGTCAGGTACCCCCTGGTGACTGGTGGAGGATGGGGGGTAGGGTTGTCAGACCCTGGAGATTTGGGGGAATGGAGCCTGGGGAGGACAGGGACCTCAGTGGGGTACAATGCCATAGAGACCCCCCTCCAAAGTATCCATTTTCTGCAACGAAACCGATATCTGTAGTCTGGAGATGAGCTGTAATTCCAGGGGCTCCCCAGGTCCCACCAGGAGGCTGGCATGCATTGCTATCCTAAGTGGAATTATTTGGCCCAGAGGCTTCTCCAGGATATGGTTGCCCCGAGAACCCTCTAGTTAGTTTAACTATACCATTTTTCTTCCTATTTCTCTCCTGTGTTGTATCGTCCATCTTGTCTGTCTGCCCTAGCTGTGGATTCAGAGAAGTCACTGCTGCACCCTCTTTTAACCACTGTTCAAGTGACAGAATGCATCTCTAGGATGCAGCCTGGCATTCCTCCACAAAACTTCATCCCAACCTTGCTAGTGAGAAACTTTAACTGGAGATGCTAAGTATGGAATTGTTACCATGTGCATGTATGACAGACTCCATCCACTTTCCTCCCTCAGAGGAAACCATTTTTCTTTTTGGTTCCTTCACTGACTGAGCAGCCCTGGTAGCATTGTATTCTTCTCTATAAAGTAGCTTTAGCAGTCCCACCCTGTATCAGTAATATGTAATGGCAATTTTCTCAGCCCAAGACCTGAGGTAAGGATTAGGGTCTTCCTTTAACTTAAATAACAGACAATGGCACTTGAGACGCTTTTAAAATTCAAAAATAACGGAAGGTTGTATGTTACATCAAGGGGAACGGTTAGATAAAGTCATCAGAGGTTGAAAATACTGAGTTAAAATAGTATAAGCACAAACTCTTATTCATATCAGGCTAGTGAGAGTTTCTTGAATTAGCCACAGTTGCTATAGTTCTTTATTTTGAGAGGCTTTTGTTCCTGGATTTTTCCAAACCACTCCAGCTCATTTTATTTGTAAAACAACAGACTCTTTTAGTGCCTAGAAGGCTGCTACCCTCTTCTTAGTACCCGAGCTCCATCTCTTGGAACACCAGAAATCTTCTTGTGTTGTTAACTGACTTTCAAAGTCTTCACAAGCAGTTTCCAATCACACTAGACCAGGGATCTCTACTCCTCAGAGATAACTTTCCCTGTTTGAGTAGAGCACGAGCCTTTTACGCCCTGATAGTGGGGAACAGTAATCAAAACTTTAAACTACTTTAAGCAGGGCAACCGATCATCAGTAGAAAACATTCTTAGGCCCCGTTCACACGGAGCATTTGCCACGCTAAAGATACGGATGATAGGCGGATTTTCCGGGCGCGATCACACCGCAACATCTGGGAAGCGTAGTGCTCCCGTGGCTAACCCGTGGCTTCCCGCAGAAGATGCGGAGTAAAAAACTAGTACTTACGATGTACTGGTTTCCGGAAAACACGGGGCAAGGGTTGGCGTCTGATCGCATTTCCACTGGAATCCCGTGGCATCCGGCGCCCGCCCATGTCTCCTTGCAAACCAGATCTTTTTTTTTAAGTCCCCACAGGATGCGCATAAACGATCATGCACATACGCAAACTTCGGTGAGACAAGCAAAAAATCCCGTTTGCCACAGAAGTGGCGCGATTGCCGGTGTGAACGCGCCGTGCTGCTTCTTTGCCTCGCTGCAGACTAGCCGTCTGATCAGCACCTAACGCCTAACCACGGGACCTCGACAGGATGTCTGATCGGGCTGCCGCGTGTTACTTTGTTCCGGGGCAAACGGGCTTCCCCCCCCCCCTGCATTTTCCAGTCCGTGTGACCGGGGCCTTACATTGTCTGTAAACCTCAGATGTGAAGTATGGATATTTTTCCCTGCATAATAACATGAAGGCTTCTGTATACTGAGCACTAGATGAAGCTATATGGTACAACTGAAGAAGTATCAACGAAACGAAGATTGGAATCCGAAGTCTTCGTCCCATGTCCTTTGTGCCGGCTTCCTTTGTACACTCTGTGTTGTTGTTTTATGTTATATGTATATACTACATTGTAGCTGTTTATACACATTTGTGTTATAAATATTCTTTCGTCTTTTGCACTTCAGTATAGTTCCTTGGATTGCGTTATTTTACAGTGCTTTTTAAAGTTTTTGTATACTGTACTGTGACCCTATGGGATTTTCAAGGCAAGAGACATTCAGAGGTGGTTTGCCATTGCCTGCCTCCATATCACTGCCCTGGTATTCCTTGGAGGTCTGCTATCCAAGTACTAATCCAAATACTGCTTAGCTTCTGATATCTGATGAGGACCTAGCTTGGGCTAGAAGTCTGCTACTGTTGTTTTATATGGACTATTTGGAACAGCAATAATAGTAAAGTAAAAGGCAAGTGTAAGTGGTAGCTTAATTCAAGGGAGCTGGAGGTTGGCAGCTATCTCATTTCAGACTTCTTGGAAACATAGCTTTAGATGGTGCCTTTACCACCACGACCACTTCCGCAGGCCTGCTATAATGTATTTTAGACCAAATGGTGTAGGAAGTTACTGATATTGTCTGATAGCCAATGTTGAGTTCACCTCACAACAGTTTTTTTTAAAGCAATCTCTTAACTGAAGCTATATTTCAAAGATTGCACTCAATTGTTGGGACTGTTCTTATGTGCTTCTCTTTTTGTGTTGTTGTTGTTCTGGCTGAGAATTCTGATTTATGCATTTATTTATAATCCACCTTTTTCACCTGTAAAGGGACCCAAGACAGCTATGTTAAGGCATATTATGTTCTTTAAAAGGTTGCATTTATTACAAAGGGCTAAATTGCCGTTCTTTTTCCTTTTGCTGAAACTGAATGCAAACTGTACTTAATAGTTCCAGAGAGGCTGTTAAAGTAAAACAAAAGAGATTTTTGTAGTACTTTAAACAATAATGGATTTATTATGGCACAAGCTTTTGTGGACAACTTTTATCTGATGTATTTTTAAAAGCTGAGTTTAAAAAAATCCTGCCTTATTTTCCAAATCTGTTGTTTGTTTGCCATATCATCTCTTCCAGAACAGAAGAGAATATACATTCCACTCAAACACACCTGAAATTACTATTGATGAAAGTTAAAGCAGAAAGTGCCAAAGCAGGATTACAGGTGAACATCAAGAAGACAAAAGTAATAACAACTGGGGAATTACACAACTTTGTGGGTGATGATGAAGAAATTGATATTATTCAAGATTTTCTGTTCCTTGGCTCCTAGTATTATGGGGAAGGGCCTCCACATCAAAGAGTGATGTTTGCAGACAGGCTTCAACCCCGGGACATAAGGTTCTGTTGTTGTGCTATCACAAAATATTCTCTTTATTCTTTTTAAGCTTCCCATCCTAGTCCAACAAAAGTAGGGTTACCAGCTATTGATTTAAAACATTCTCGTACTTAAAGAAGGCCAGAGCCTCAAGTAGGCCAGAAGGAAGGCCTGCTGCACTCTGCGGGGTCAGGGATGAAGCGGTTTGTGACATGCAGTGGAATGTGTGTGTGAAATAATCCTGTCAGTTGCCTCTTCCAATTGATCAGCCATTACTGCCTCCCCCCCCCCCAAGCTGTCCGGCTCACCCAGCTCAACAGAACCGTCCACCCAGCGGTTCGAAAGCTTTGGTGAGTAGGTAAAATGGGTACCACTCCTTAGAGAGGGTGGGCACACTAAACCCCCCGGTGGGGGAGGTGTTAGCCAGCGAACGGAATGTCCAGCTCGTAAGATCGGAAGCCTAGAAAGATCTCTTCGGCATTAAGAAGCCTGTAATGGGCCGTTCCGGCCAGGCGGTGACAGTGAGGCGTTGCGACTCGAAGCAGACCTGGAGAAAGCTGACGTCATCAAGCCAAGCAGAGTGGAAAAATGCCATCTGGAACATGTCTAGTCTACAGCTGAACAAAAATCCCCGCCGGCTGTGCGAACGTGTGCGATTGAAAGATTTATATATATTTAAAAAAAAGAAAGATTTATATATGTTGTCCTCCCTTACCCCCATGAATCATTGTTAGTCCCTTGTGAAATGTGTAACTGTAAATCGCTCAGAGCCAGCAGCTCTGCAGGATTGAGCGATTAATAAATTGAAAGATTATTATTATAGTTGTGGAAGATCCACACAGATATATGTCATAGCCTCATATGCAAATTGGTATCCCTGGGCTCAGTGACTTGATACCTTAATGCAGTGGTCTTCAGCCCATGGGTCAGGACCTTCAGGAGGGTCACAGAGTCCCTCCTGATGGATCTTTGTAACACTACCATTTGTTTTGATGTCCTTTGGGACAGTGAGGGCTTTGGGACAAAAGAGGGCTTCTAATGTCCTGGCCCCACTGGTGGACCTCCTGATGGCACTGGTATATCTGGCCACTGTGTGATACAGAGTGTTGGGCTGGATGGGCCTTTGGCCTGATCCAACATTGGTGTCTCTTATGTTCTTATGTAACCTGCTTTGTGGAAAGTAAGGGTGCCATGCTTCCTGCCTCTCTTCACATGCAGGATCAAAGGCAGTAGGACATGAGATGAGGTCACTCAGTGGTGGAGATTCCTACATGGATCAGACCCTGGGCTTGTTCCTCACTACTATATACCTGATGCTTGGCTTGTCCCCAGTCCTGGTCTGCTGCTTACGTTTCTGTCCTTGACTCTGCTGAGGTCATAACTGTGATTTCCCCCTCTTCCTGTTACATGACTTCCTGTCATGTTTGTAGCTCAGTGGGTCCCATGTTTGGTGAGTTCTGAGGCTGGAAAGTTTAAAGCCTACTGCCTTAGCTGCAAGGAAAGTTAAATTCAAGCATTCACACTAAGTGAAAATGCTACTACTTTCATTTATGCTGAAGACAGGCATATGTAGCTTGAGTGGTGAGTGCAGTGTTGATCCGTATTCATCCTTTGGAGGATGGACTTTGGCATTATACCGCAGTGAAATACCTCCCCTCTCCAAACTCCACCTTCCCCATGTTCTGCTCCCAAATCTTCAGGAACTTCCCAACCTGGAGTTAGCAACCCTATTCCACAGTAGAGTGGAGGTCTCCCAGGTCCTAGTCTGATCATCTAATCACTGTACCATGCTGCTTCCTCCTCACCAAGCACAGGGTAGGGTGAGGTATCAAATCAATCAAATCAATGCTTTGATTTTTTTCAAAGAAGTGCTTTTTAAAGCATGATGAATAAACCTTTACATGTCTAAACAGGGTGAGCATTGGTGGGGGAAAGGGTTAAAATTCCAAACACCAGCCTGAAACATGGAGGACTTACAAAAATCAGAGCTGGAATCAGAGTCAGATATGTGTGTCAGTAGATGAGTGAGCTTGAGGAGAAACAGAGCGGAAAAAAACTACACTTGGAAGAAGCTGATCTGACTCCACCCTCCCTTAAAAAAATTAATTAGCTGTCCAATTTTCTGGGTCTTAAACAAAGGTTTCTAGCAACTGGTCACTATTGTGTGTTTTTAAAAGACAAACAAACACAAGCCCCCTATTGAGGCCATTTCTTTTCCGGTCAGTTGGTAAACACAAGGGCTAGTTCCATCTTCTTCAGAGCGCCAGAGCTCTGTGTGATTCCCCAGAAGCTGCAGTCCTAAAACACTTTCACCAGTAAACTCCAATGAATTCACTGGGTCATATTCCTGAATAAGAAGGCCTAAAATCAGGCAGTCTGTCCCTCCTGCACAATCTAACATTTTCTCTGTGCTTTAGTTCTGCTATAATATAGCACAGGAGCTTACCAATAGCTTTTGAACTAAGTACAAATTACCCTATAATTATTATTGCCTCTTATTGGCTTCACAGTAACAGTGTCTTACAGGAAATGTAATTATTTCCCTGTCGGCATCTAATTGCCAATTAGCCACAGAAACTCAGCATCCACAACCCAACAAATGTCCTTTCTAACCCTACTACTCTTAGAGAGAGTTTGCATATCAAGAAAGGGGACTTTCTGACCCCCAAAATAAACTGAAACACCTGGATCCATTTCTCCTGACTGTCGATAGGAGTTTTCAGCCCCATTTGTGTATATGATAGCAGTTTCCACAAGAGCTTCTGGCTCCCTGGTATGGCAAAGTAGAGGGTGTTTGTTTGGGTTTTTTTTTTTTTTATTTTTGTGTGTGTGCGTGCCTTTGCCTGGAAGTCATGGCAACCTCTGGTGACTCCTACTGAGGCACAGAGGACATTCAGAGAAGTGGCTTGATAATTTGCATCTGGCCTCCTGGCCTAGGTATTCTCTGGAGGTCTCCCATCCAAATACTTGCCAAGGTCGGCCCTGCTTAGCTTCCGAGATCTAACAAGATTGGGCTTGCCTGGGCTATCCAGGTCAGGGCGCAAACTAGAATTTTGTTTCTCAAGCAGCAGTGTTTGGATTCATGGCTGCAGTGACACACACTGAAATAGGTGTGTCAGTGCTTGAAAGACGTTTCCTGACACTTGTCAGGTTGCATAGAGGTCTATAGAAGGATGGCAAAATGAGTGTTGACTGCTGTTGTGGCTGCTTGTTGTTGTACATGTTGAGGTTTCTGAAGGAAGGAGGCATTTTTAAGAGAGGGAAGGGAGAGGAAACTAATGGAATGGCTGTGTTCTGACAAATACGTTTTGATAATTTCTTAGAAATGCGTATGACTTAGGATGCCAAAGTAGAAATGGCACTGAACTGAGACTTACCATCAGGCAAAGGAGGTGAAAAAATTAAAAATAGAGTTAAAAAGTACACCCAAAGTCAAGGAGGTGTAAAAGAAAATGGAGCATATGAATGCAAATTGCGGTATGGATCTGCTGCCTATAGAATCTTGCTTAGAAGGGCTTGTAAAGAGGCAGCCAGAGAGCTCAGCATAGTGGAGGGATAGAAACGAGCCAGCAGTGGCCATGCACAGGATTCTGCCCTTGAAACACAAGAGCTCTCTCAGTCAGGGCTGGCTCACCCGTTAGGCGAACTAGGCATTTGCCTAGAGCGCGGGCCAGCCCTTACGGAGCCAAATGGACCCGTCCCCCTGCCAAAGCCCTAGGGCGCCAAACTGCACCCGGCCCCGCTCCCACCAAAAGCCCTGCATCCAGTTACTCTCCTCAGGGTGGTAATGGCGGGGGGCAGACCAAGAGCGCACACACACGCCAGCAGTGGCCACCGGAAGCCCATGGGTGGGCCAGAGAAGGCCAAAGAGGGCCTCAGGGGGTGGGTGAGGCTCACCTGCGCCTGCCAGAGCCTGCCCAGGCTTGGCCCGCCACCTGCACCGTCGATTGCGCCGCCTGCGGCTGGGCTTGCCTGCCCGCCTTGGCCTGGCCCCAGCTCACTGCTGCCCTGTGAATAGCCCGTGCGCGCCTCCGCCACACACTTTTATGCAGCACCAGGCAGGACGCCCCCCCCCCCGGCCTGGCCTAGCTTGCTGGTCCCTCCAAGCGCTGCCACTGCCGCTGCCACCCCCGGGATGCCCCAAAGACTCCCGCCGGCCCCGCGCTCAGCCTCGCTTTGAGGCAGGGTTGATTGCCGCTGCCCCCCTCCAGGCTAGCTGGAAAGTTTGTGCCAGGGAGAAAACCGGAGGAGGAGACCTGTTGGGCGGGTGGCGCTTGCATCGGTTGGGCGGCTCTTGTCCCACCCTTCAGGGGCCGCGGGTCTACTCCGGGAGGGGAGCCATGTCCCAGAAGAGTCATATTCGAATCTGGGACCCCCTTAGAGACCAACAAGGCTAACTTGTGGCACCCGGTGCACCCCCCTCCCGGGCGTGTTTCTGAGAGGTCTCCAGGCCCCACCGGGAGGTTGGCATCTGCGCTGGGGGGCGCGGGCACCATAAGCTAGCCTTGCCTAGGGCGCAGAAACACCTTGGGCTGGCCCTGCTCTCAGTAGTCAGCTCCGCACCTGCAGATGATGATACCACCTATTCTTTGGGAAGATGTGTCTAAAAGCAAGAAGTTGACTTATGAATTGTAATGTTTGATGTTTGATACGTTATATTGCTTTTGATATTTTTTTGCTCTAAATGAACCCATTGCAACCCATTCCCAGTTTTTCACATAGAAATATCTGATGCTGATATTTCAAGCAAGAAAGAAAAATGAAAGAAAACCTCCTCTGTTTAGAAATGGGTGAAAAAAATATATAAAATAAGCAAGATGCTGGATTGGGAGACAGATATTTTGTAATGCAAGTGAGGAGCATGTTACAGATTCCACAGATTAGCTGAACAGGTAACCATAGATATGCCCTTATAATTTCCCTGTGCCTAAATTCTGGGTCTGCAATTATATTCATTTATGGAGAGATATTTGAGTTCATAGACTATATCTTGGGACATAGAAAGCCATCTTAGTGCTTTTATAATTATGCAAAAGTCCATCAGAGTCACTAGCAAAACTCTAATTACATCTGACGGAGGTCAGACTTTACTGAGAAGAGAATGTTGTTTTGCGATTTTGTGTTTTAGAATACCCAGACTTATGCCATTCATTCCAAGCCATCCTGTTCTTTGCTCTTCTAAAACTTTGTTTGTATTTGGAAAGACTGTCAAAAATGTCATTCTGGTCATCTGCAGTAGCCCAAAGGCTCCTCCAGTAGGGATAAATATATCACCAGAATTGTCTATGCATAGGCATTTTGGCTCAGCTATGATAAAGGGAATGGTGATGAACAAATTCTGTGCAGACTGAATATGTGTGGGGATGGAGAAGAGCTGTAACAAAATGCCTTCAAATGGTAACAGAATTTCTGATAATTGCCCCAGCTTCAGCAATCATGCAAAGCACAGGGGCAATTGTAGCACAGGGCTCCTTTTGCCCATTCAGTCATCATTTCCTGGCAGAAAATGTCAACCACAATAGGCAGGCAGAGTGACAGGGGAATGATGTCTTGCATAGAAATGAACCAAGCCTGCTTATTCAGCAGCACTCTATGGCTTGGTCTGAAAAGCCCTGTCCTCTACCCTGAGAGGTAATTAGAAAGAGGCTCAGAACCCCTTGGACAGGGATGCAGCTCAGACAAAATCCCTGTCTCACTGAGCAGTCAGAAAGGGCTTCCTGGGTGTTAGATAAAAAGTTATTTCGGGAGACAGATGTGAGCTGTATTATGATTGCATGCAAAGTGGGGCATCCATGGCCATTTGGAAGCTCTGAGACTGTCGTGGCTCAGTAAGAAGAATCCATGCACCGCTAATGAATACCAGATTCCATCCCCCCTCCCCCGGTGTCTGGTTATAGAGAGAAGGGGGGGTGGGCTAATACAGGTGATAATGATTCTGATAGCTATGCTCCCACTCTAAAGAGATGATTTTCAACATCAGTAGGAATGAAAAATGGTTTAGAAAGCCACTCCCCGTTGCATTCTTCCCGAGGGTGGAAGTGCTCAAGTGGCTGCTGACTGGTTTAGACAGCTGCTGAAGCACTTGCACAATCCGTTACATTCAACTTGCTTGAAATTCTGCACAGGTTCGCTGGGAAATAAAAGGAATAATCATCTGCAATTGACCACTGCTTCTGCTGGCTCCTCAGACACCTTGGCCCTTCTTGGAACAGCCCTCTTTGATATAAAGCTCTTGTTTGCCGAACTGGCTTTGTGAGCCTTGACCAGGCAGCCTGTTAGTTTCAAGCCCTACTAGAAACACAGGATAAGAGCAGCCCTGGTAATCCATGCTTGTCCAACAGAAAAGCACCAGGAATTTCAGATAAACAAAAAGCATATTCATACTTCAAAGGGCATTTGGACCATTCATTTAGCATCTGAATGTGGTTATAGCATCTGCCTCTTTGCTACCAATGACAGTGATGCATGGGATTGGGAAACTGGGCCAAAACTGGTGAAACAGCTGGGTTTTTACAGCAGAAATCATCCATGTAAAGCTAAACGTAACAGCTAGATGTACCTGTGTAAATAATAAATTGAGCAGTCACATCCACAACTCTCTGCTCCACTACAGAAGCCCCTAGAGCCACCCATTCTGTTCCAAAGAGGAGCTCAGACAACAACGCAGGAAGGAGATAGGATCCAAACTGGTCAGGATTAAGGTTATGAATTTAGTTCAAAATTAATGGTAAAGCACTCAGAATGATAAAGCCAAGTTTGTTTCATTCATTCATTCATTCATTCATTCATGGTTTACCTGCCATGTTTATACCTTGTTCTGCTACTGTGATTCATCCAGGCCAGCATTTCGCATGATGTACTCTGCATATATATTAAATAAGCAAGGTGACAATATACATCCTTGTCGTACTCCTTTTTCCTATGCTAAACCAATCAGTTGTTCCATATCCGGTTCTAAGTGTTGCTTCTTGACCCTTATACAGGTTTCTCAAGAGACATGTGAGGTGGTCTGGTACTCCCATCTCTTTAAGGACCTGCCATAGTTTGTTGTGATCCACACAGTCAAAGGCTTTAGCATAGTCAATGAAGCAGAAGTAGATGTTTTTCTGGTACTCTCTTGCTTTCTCCATAATCCAACGAATGTTGGCAATTTGATTAGTTCCTCTACCTCTTCGAAACCCAGCTTGTACTTCTGGTAGTTCTTATAGTCTATAGTATATATATTCCTTATAGTCAGGGCTATTTTTGGGCAGGAACGCACAAGAACGGAGTTCCAGCTGGCTCCCAAGTTGGCCATGCCCAGCAGGAACTCATTAGCATAATAGGCCACACCCAACAGCAGAAACTCATTAGGACTGGCTACATTAGGGGTGTGTGGCCTAACATGCAAAGGAGTTCCTGCTACAAAAAAAGGCCCTGGGTTTTGACAACAAACAAGGTAAACAGAATAACAAGCAAAAGGTGGGTGCGGCTGGATAACCACACTTCTGGTAACATGGGGGTGTGGCCTAATGTGCTAATAAGCTGTGCTGTCAGGGGTGTGGCCCAATATGCTAATGAGTTCCTGCTGTTGGGTGTGTTGCTCTGAAACAAAAATGAATGTCATATCTAACATGAACAGACGTGACAACTAATATACTGAAAACAAAGAGTCTGAAATGACAGCAAAATGAACATTTTTAAAATGCACATAGTTTGGGGGGTTTCTTTGCCTAATTCTGATCCCTCAGGCTTTAGACCGTTCCCTGTCAATTTTCTGTTATTGTTATGCTACACAAAGTATGATGTTTTGATTATATGCAACTGTACATTGCCTACTGGTATCACATTATTGTTTTTATGTGACCTTTACATTGTTTTTTCTGTATTCTGTGTTTATTATTAACATTTAATTAATTTTTTTTTAAATGCACATCTCTATGCAGGACCAGCACTACCACTAGGTAGGATGAAACATCTTGTCTCAAGTGGCAGATTTGGAAGAACCATTAAAAGACAGCACATCATCAATATATTCGTTCACTACTCAGTACTCTATGTCAGCCCCGTGGGAGTCACCATTTGGCTGCCTCAGGCACCAAAACCCTTTGTTTCAGCTCTGAATCCATCCCATCTGCCCAAGAGGTCTTTAATCCTGATGTGTAGAAACATGCTATAGTTCTCAGTGTGGAGGGGTGTGTGCTTAGAGATGCTTTTCTTTATTGTTACTCCATTTTCCAGAAGTCTTCTCTGGTGATGCAACCCCCCCTCCCCCAAGATAAAGTCACAGGGAGCTTTAGCAGAAATCTTATGGAACAACCACTCAGTCCCACATTTGTAGGAGGCCAGCACAGAAGAGGGGCCAAGATGGGGTGCTATATCGATTGATATCCAGAGGACAGTGTGCTAGTCGTCATCAAGAATTACAAGGATGCCCACCTCCTTCTTTTGAGGTCCTGTGCCTTTAATATTGGCAGTGGCAGACAGAAATAAATACAAGAAGTAAAACTTTCCCTGTCACTGCATCAGTGTGCTGGGGAAAAGCCCCAATCACTGAATTTTCATGCCACTATTAAAGGCACAGGCACCCTGCTGGAAGAAAGGTGACACCCTCACTTATTCTATAATTTTTCCAATAAACGGCATTACAGGAACAGTGGGTGACATTTTCTCATTTCTTGGTACATTCCTATTGTACCGATCCAGAGAACAATAGGACAATCTATACTACAATTGTTCCTTGCACTATTCAATGCAACAGATTGCTTGCCTAAACAGAAGCAGTAATTCCCCTTTCTTAAAGATTGAATATTTGGGGCTTTGGAGGGTGGGCGAATATGACAAATACAACAAATTCAATTTTAAAAAAAGACAAAACAAACCTTTTCTGTAAACCAGCAGTCTCACGAACTCAGTGCATAGTAAGGATTACTAAAAGCTATGCTGAGGCCTGCCGTTACATTACTAGAGAGCCAGCGGCATGTAGTGGTTACAGTATTGGACTAGGACCAGGGTCCAAATTGTGTCATAAACAGAGGTCATTTCGGGGGGGATCGCGGGGGGTCGCAGTTCCCCCGGGTGAGGTACGGGGGGGGCACATGACGAAGCCCCGCCCCCTGCTTCCGGCCGCCCCGCTTCCGGCCCTCATTCAGCCAGGAGGAGGCAGGAGAAGAGGGAGGGTAAGTTGCTTCCTCCCTGCCTCTCCCCACCCCTGCCTGCCTGGGGCCAGGGAGGGCCTTGGCGGGGCTTCCTTGCACTCCCGCCGGCATTGCAGGTCCACTGCCGGGCCCCTCAGTGTGGACTCAAAGCAGTTTATAACCACAGAAAACCATCTAGTATCACTTTTATTTAAACCCAGGTTACTTAACAACCAACCTATCAACAAACTAATCTTCAGGGTGGGGAGCAGCTGGTAACAGCTCTTCCCATTGGAAATGGTCTCTCCCCAAGCCCTGGATAAAGAGATCTAGATACACAGACAACTAGGCTGACTTACTAAGAAGTTGTTCCACCGAATTTAGTTAGACAATCTTTGAAATAATTATGCTTGTGGTCAGAGAGGAAAACTCCAGGCATTATATTTTACAAATTTTATTATGACAGAATGTTTTAGAAATACTTTAGATTTTATTATGACAGAATGTTTTAGAAATACTTTCTGCTCTGGCGTTGAAACTCACGGGGAATTCTCCAGTATTTTATATATCTGCCTTGTTGTTGTTGTTCAGTCGCACAGTCGAGTCCGACTCTTCGCGACCCCCTGGACCAGATCCCTCCTGTCTTCCACCGTCCTCTGAAGTTTGCTCAATTTCATGTTCGTTGCATCGATGACACTAACCATCTCATCCTTTGCCATCCCCGTCTTCTTTGACCTTCAATCTTTCCCAGCATCAGGGTCTTCTCCAGTGAGTGCTCCCTTCTCATTTGGTGGCCAAAGTATTTGAGCTTCAGTTTCATTATCTGGCCTTCCAGGGAACAGTCAGGGTTGATTTCTTTGAGGATTGACTGATTTGTTCTTCTTGCAGTCCAAGGGACTCTCAAGAGTCTCCTCCAGCACCATAGTTCAAAAGAATCTATTCTTCGGAGCTCGGCCTTCCTTATAGTCCAACTCTCGCAGCCATACATGACTACTGGGAATACCATTGCTTTGACCATGCGGACTTTTGTTGGCAGGGTGATGTCTCTACTTTTTATCATGCTGTTTAGGTTCGCCATCGCTTTCCTCCCAAGGAGCAGGCGTCTTTTAATTTCATGGCTGCAGTCACAGTCTGCGGTGATCTGGGATCCCAGGAACGTGAAGTCTGTCACTACTTCCACAACTTCCCCTCCTATTTGCCAAGGAGTGATGGGGCCGGATGCCATGATCTTAGTTTTTTTTATGTTGAGCTTCAAGCCCACTTTTGCGCTCTCCTCTTTTACTCTGAGAAAGAGGCTCTTTAGGTCCTCTTCACTTTCTGCCATTAGAGTGGTATCGTCTGCATATAGCTGCCTATCTAGTGCATTTTCATCCTGCCTTCTCCAAGGAGCTCGGGGGGTTGCATGCATGGGTCTCTCTTCTTCCCCATTTTATGCTTCTGGAAGGGGACCAAGGAGCTGCAGTTGCCAGGTTGATTTAACGTGGAGAGTGAGAGAGTGCCACTGCTCGTGCAGGCCTGGAATGTGGTGTAGTGTTGCCAGGCTTTTCAGCATTTGGAATGACATATTGTAGTGTTGAAGGCTTGCAGGTCTTGAGGGTTGCTGGCAGTGCACAGTAAAGTTGAGGTAGTTTATGCTTGTGTTTCACTGTGAAGTATTTCTTGATATCAGGTCTGCTAGGGAAACTTGTCAGTGTTTTTAAAATGTCCCCTGCACCTGAATTATTGATAAAAATTATCAAGAAGAAAATATTCTGCTCTGAGCTTGACTTTCTGCAGCTCCACACCAAATGTTTTTTGTTCAGAAGGTACAGAGATGGTGCAGAATTGGATAAGGTGTCCTACTTCTAGCATCTTTGCCATGGAAGGGAATAATTGTTCTATTAATAAACACACCATACATATTTTATTTATTTATTTATTTTTCATATTTGTATCCTGCCCATCCCGTGAGTGGGCTCAGGGCGGGTCACATCATCTCAAATAATACAATAAGGTTTTAAACACAATAAAACATTACATTATAAACATTTAAAATCAGTAGTTATAGCTGCTGGTACAATCTTTCATTAGTATATATTTTACTCTCCCATTGGTATATGCCCTTTGCAGAGCTTTTAAGTCTATTTGCTGTTGTTCAGGTAAGATTCGTTCTTAGAGAATGAGTAATAAGCAGCTCCAAGGAAAAGAAGAAGACACTAGATTACGAGCTTTGGATATCTGCCTTTGATTCACATGCTGGTTTGAAGAAGAAAGGAAGAATTTGTATCAGTGTACATAGTTGTTAACAGGGACTAA
The DNA here is from genome assembly GCF_001447785.1 of Gekko japonicus. Taxonomy (NCBI): domain Eukaryota; kingdom Metazoa; phylum Chordata; class Lepidosauria; order Squamata; family Gekkonidae; genus Gekko; species Gekko japonicus. Next base: position 377,392 of record NW_015160230.1, read on the forward strand.
CTGTGGCACCCTGAACTCCAAGGTGACCCGTTGCTTTCTGCAGCCACTTCATACTTCTCTGAAGTAGAGATAAGCAAAGAGAGTTGCATAGATATAAAACAATTCAGTGCTGTTAGGACCGTTTGTGGCCAGCTGAATGCAAGTATGCTTTTAATGATGTGGCTGTGTGAGTGATCCAGAAGCCTGAAGCAGGCTAGACAATAGTGTGCGTAAGCCCACCCAAGCAACCACTTGGGACAGCAATATTTGTAGGAGCGTCAATAAAAGAAGAATGCAGAAGATGGTTGGCATAACACATAAGTCAAACGTTGCCATACATGATGCAAGAGTTCTCCCTCAGCATCCTCTATGACATTGCTTGTGTACCTCTTGAATTTTGCAACGCTGCTGCTGAGGGAGAAATGTCTTGAGATGGGCCTTGTTGAAATCTGGTTGTGTTCATCCTGATGTGTGTGTGTGGGGGATTCCCCCACACACACATGCAAGTCTCCTAGGCCTCCATTTGTACTATATTCTATGCTATACTATAGTTCTTAGACATTTCAGTGGGATTTAGAAAAGAGCAAATAAGCAGTCTGGATCTTTGACTGAGGTGAATAGTTCTATAGAAGGAGTCGTTTGGTTGGAAGAACCTCTTGCACCCACAGAAGATATCGTTCCAGCAGTAGAAGGCTGTAAGCACACTGGGATCTCGGTGAACTGGAAGAGCCAGTCCTGGGCCAATATGCATAGATCGATCCATACATTAATTTGCCAAGGGAAATACCAGTGTTTCTCACACATTTGCATGGATGTTGAAAAATGCATATACTGTGTTTTGTGTTTGTTGAGGTGTTTTCCACAATAAAACAATTGCGAAGACCTTGGAAGGTTGTGTGAGAATCATCTCAATATTTCTGCTTTGATGCTGACCATCATACAAAAGTGGGTCTCTCTCAAGAACTTCCTTACCAGGCAAAGGATGGGATTCTAAAATTATGCTGCACTAACTATAGAGTTTGGTATAAAGAGCCTTCTACTGCTGGAACGATTTCTTTTGTAGGTGCAAGAGGCTCTTCCAGCCAGATGACTCCTGCTATGGAACTATTCACCTCCGTCAAAGAGCCAGACTACTTATTTGCCCTTTTCTAAATCCCACTGAAATGTCTCAGAACCATAATATAGCATAGTATATAGTACAAGCGGAGGCCTGCAAGACTCGTGCGGGGGGAGGGGGGATCCCATCTCCCCCTCCTTTTCCCACCAGACTTGGTGTGCATCCAGGGCTCTCCTGCAGCCACTTTCTGGCATGCTGCCTTCCCTCGCCACTCTCTGCAGCTCTCCGGAAGCTGCTCCGGGTGAGCCAGGCGAGTATTCCCTCTTTCACCAGCTCGCCCAGAAAGGCTACAGCCTCCCTCCTCCACTTTTGGCAGTTCACCTGGTGCGGCCGGGCCAGGCTGTGGCTCTGGGTTCTGCCACTTCCACAGACAACACTTTTTATTTGGGGATGGAATTTAACCCCTCCCGATATATATACATCACACCAGGCGCTCCTGTCCTCCATCGTCCCCTGTCTTCCATCATCCCCTGGAGTTTCCCCTGTATCTGCAGATACCTAAATCCACAGATAGGTGGCACACTTACCTTGAACAGGTTTTTCTGCAAACTTGGGTGACCTCCAAGGTTTGCAGAAAAAATCTAAAAAGGTTTTAGATGATGGAAGACAGGGGACGATGGAAGACAGGTCGGCCTGGTGTGATGTGGTCCATGGGGTCATGAAAAGTCGGACTCGACTGTGTAACTGAACAACAACAACAACAAGATGGGGGAACACTTGGGAAACAGTATATAGATAGTATAGTCAACAGGTTAGTAAATAAATTAGAAAAAAAGCATCTCCTTTCCTGGAGCAGGGTTGCCAACTCCTGGAGATTTGTGGGGTGAAACCTGGGGAGGGCAGGGTTCCCCAAAGCAGTAACTTCTCTAACTGATCTCTGTACTCTGAAGATCACTGGTAATTCTGAGAGATCACCAATCCCCACCTGGAGGCTGGCAATCCCAGGTAACCTTAAGTGTCTCCAGGAAGATCTCTTTATATGTAGGCGAACCAAGTCATTTTATCAAATAGCATCAAACATTATGAAACAAAAAACAGTGCCTGATGAATAGTGCCTGTCTAGATTAAAATACTGGGGCATCTCCTAAATTATAACATTGAACTGGGTCCAAAGAAAATGGATTTTCTCATGCAGTGTATGAGCAGTATGAGGTACAAAACAGCCCTTTCAGGAGCAGAAGACACTTTCCCTATCTGGACAGGCTCCTTTGGATCTAACCTACAATCTCCAAGGAAATTTCCAGAACCTGATGTCACCAAATGTGCAATTTTGCATTATGACTGAATATGTTGAGAAAAATTAGCAAGTTCATCTGAATGTGACTCAGTAGACTATTTTTAGGAAATGTTTTAAAAAGACATAATCTCTGCTTAAACTGAAAAATTTTAATTACTATCCTTTTTGTTAATTTTTTTTTGGGGGGAAGCCTAATCACGGTGAGCATATTCATATGTATATATAATGGGATGGCAGTGCATATCATTACTATATAAAAATGCTGGTAAAGATGACAAAGTAGCAGTTTCAGATTCACTTTTCCCCTAAACACAGCAGCACAGAAACAAAATGCTCTCTCTGTTTAAAGAAAAAAATTACCAATCATCTTTGCATCTTAAAAGTGAAACTTTCCTTGCTTTTAATGCGGGGAGGGCAGGGTATAAACCTAATAAATAATAATAATTTAACTTTGCTGCTGCTCCAGGCCTTCTTTGCTTTGCGAACTTCCTCCAGCATACAATCTTCAAAGCTGATGTCCCAAGTGGCTTCTGCATTTAAAGCCAAGAGCAAGTCCACAAATGATCCATGTCAATACCAGGAGATGAAAACAAAACAAAACAAAATACAGGGATGAATAAATAAAACTTTCCTTAAAAGATTTATGTCCAGCACTGTGAACATCGCTTCTTCAGCAGTGGTAGGAGAGGCAAGCTCCAGAACCTCTGCTCCAGAATACTGCCGTGGATAGATCCTTAGTGGTGGGAAAGTTGGAGCCCTTGGGTGGAGCAGCTATCTGTCTGAGGGCCCTCTTAGAAAAGATACTGGCTTAGGTGTAGTAGTGTGGTCAAAGTCGAAAAGCAGGACTGGAGGGATCCAGGTTCAAATCCTTCTTCTGCTATGAAGCTCACAGGATTCGAGAAATGGTGTCAGCCTACCTCAAAAAGCTGAGTAAAAGAAAGAAGTGTGTATACTGCTCTGGGCTTCTTGAAAAAAGGTGGGATAAAAATGTGATAGAGATGTTTTGGAATGTATGCTATAATATTGTCTGTGTGTGAAGTGCCATCAAGTCGCAGCCCACTTCTGGTGACCCCAGCAAGGGGCCTCCAAGACAAGTGAGAAGCTGAGGTGGTTGGCCAGTGCCTTCCTCTGCAGAGTCTGCCTTGGTGTGTGTCTCTTCCAAGCAGCTTAGCTTCAGAGGCCTGATGAGATTGGGCTATACCATGCTGCCTTCCCTCCTTGGCCTATATTATGCCTCTTTAAATGGTAATGGTTTTGTGCTCTTCAAAATCCACCTCTGCATATAATGATGCTGATTACTGCTGCATAGGGAAATTGTTCTTACAGAAAAGCTAACACACCAAATAAGATCATCTAGAGGTTTGGCTAGATCAAATCCTTTCCCAGCAAAATTGTATTTGTTTTTAGTCTCATCCGGTTGTGCCAAGACTGGTTCGGAAGTGACCCGCCCTCCCCGGCGGCTCAGGGCGGCTAACAGGGGCACAAGTGCCTAATAAAAACAATAAGAACAGTATAAAAATACAATACAATATACAACAATACAATTAATAAAATATCGGTGCTCCGCTGCTCTTTCATAAATGGTTCCTTACTTTATATGACCTCCCAGTATAAATCTTTTTGGACTGAATAGTAGCACAGGTGATCTGTGTAAAAGGTACCAAGTGCAGCTATAAGCTCTTAACAGTGCCATCCTAAACAGAGATAAGCCCACTGAAGTAAGCCTAAGCATATATCCGTAGATTTTTTTGTAATGTTTAATTTTTATCTTCTGTCATTGATCCAGCACTAGAACTTCATTAAGTACTGCCAATAAGAATATATATATCCACCTCTGCCACTTTGTAGTGTGGGAGAGGCTAGATCCCCACGAGGACAGCTCAGATGCTACGTTTCTTTGTGGCACAAATGGTGATATTGGCAATTGAGAATACACTTCTTTCAGAACACTTCTGTTCACAGGAATAGAACAACATTCATTCAGATCAAAATAAACACACTTCCAGGATCTGTCATGTTGAATTTAAAAATGAGTGTTGCTTCCATTATACATGACATAAAGCCCATTCACAAGTTCCTTAAAAACACAATAGGGACAAAAGTCTATTCTGTGTGTCACGTGGAAAATGTCCACATAGAAATGGATGGTAGCTGAGACTAGATGAGACTAGATGAAGATTACTAGTTATAGTTTCTTGTACTATCCCCTGGCTTTGATATCTTGACCAGAACATACAGGAGAATGTGTCTTGTTGTGGAAAACTGATTAAATGCCTTTCAAGGGTTGAATCCTGAATGGGATTCAGAATGCAGCCATAGATTCCAGCTAGTGAAGTTCCATCTCCACTGCAGTCCAATACAAAATCCCCAGGGACATTTCACCTTTTAAGTCAATGGGAGGTTTGCCCAAGATCCAGTCTCTAAGGTTGCCAACCTTCAGGTGGTCCCGGGAGAGCTAACATTACAATTGATCTCCAGATGACCAAAATTGGCTCCCCTGGAGAAAATGGCTGTTGTGGAGGGGGGAAGGGAGAGGGGGGAAAGAATGGATCCCAGGTGCTTCTGCCTGTCAGAGGGGCTGGTGCACACTTCTGGTGATGTCAGGGGGTGTGGCATATGCTAATAAGTTATGCTAATGAGCTCCTGCAGCTCTTTTTCTACGAAATGACCCCTGGACAGCTATGAGATAAAACACTTTTTAACCACTTGTTAATAAAAAATAATTCAAAAGGGTTGATTTTTTTTAAAAAGGACCAGGGAAATAATTACCCATGTAAACAGGAACAGTATACTAAAATATCAAATCACATTTGGAGTTACGCAGAAGTACCTTTGGGGTATTCAGTTGAAGGAAAGCTTCTTTAAAAATTCAATTACAGTGATATCTAATTGGAAGAGAATCAAAATTAAGTGTGTAAATAGAAAACAGAAAGTTAATTTGTAGATATCATAAATATAATATGTTTTACATAAAGCTATGTCACAATAATTTATGGCAATGCGGGAACCCCTGCTGGAGATTTCGCTTGGAGATATTGAATTATGAGACACTGAGGTGTTAAGGAAATGGCAAGATATATTTCATTAGATCCTGTAATTATCATCCTAAATTATTTAAAAGGAAAGGTTGAACAAGACTATGCTCCTTTTCTGACTCAGCGTGCAAACAGAAGTACGCTAAAGCAAGAACCCTTCCCCAATCCAGAATGTTGGTTGTAGTGCCACCTAGTGGCACAATGAAGAAGTTACTTCCCAGCCTGCAGCCTTCTACACTAGGTGGTTGCAACTATTTCGGTTTTGTTTTCCGTTAACATGAAGCAATTGTTTATCTGTCATTACAAAGAGCAAATGCCAGGGAAATGCAAGCAAGACAACAAAAGGACTTTCTCTGGGTCAGGTACCTGGGGCATTGGCTGAATCTGTAGAGCTAATCTTGGACAACTGCTGTAAGATTAATAGAACATTTGCCTATAGGCATTTTAGGAACCGTACAGAGCCATACATTACATTAATGAGAAGTTCAAATTGGATCGCATGTTATCCCTGATATACCACTTTACTCAGATTCACCCATATTGTGCTACTCATATAGAGAGATGAAAGGGGGGGAGGAGAGAAATCTAAAGAATCCCACATCCCCCTCCCAAGTGTGAACCATGTTATAAGCCAGGGCTATTTTTGGGCAGGAATG
>NW_015160230.1:383454-413315 GCF_001447785.1 Gekko japonicus
TACACCAGCAAAAACCTCTGCATGCCTGGCTACAGAGGGAAGGCCTGGAGAGCAACCCCCCCCCGCGACTCCGAGACGGGCGGGCCAGGGGCTCCCTGGAAGGATCGGGGAGGCATTTAAATGCCTCCCGTGCCTTCCCCGGCCTGTCCAAGGGCTGGCTTGTCCGGGCTCCCCACAGCTGTGGGGCGCCTGGGCAAGCCAAGGGAAGGCAGTTTAAACTGCCCTCCCTTCCCTTCAAAGGGGGCCTTGCCCAGGCTCCCCGCAGCAGTGGGGCACCCAGGCAAGCCAAGGGAAGGCGTGGGGGTGTGGCCCAATAGGTGCTGTGCTGTCGGGGGTGTGGCCTAATATGCTACTGTGTTTCAGCTGTTGGGTGTGGCCTGTTATGCTAATGTTCCTGCTGGGCTTTTTCTACAAAAAAAGCCCTGGTTATACCACTTCCTTTTAAGGCTCCAAACTGCTCTCTAATGACAATTACAGCTCCTGAAAGTGTAGATACGGATTTCCTTTTTGTTTTTAGCCCTTTGGGGACATATGAAGCTCAGTGTATATTGGACCAGTTGCTCTTCCTCTTAGCCTCCCCCTATGATCATTTGGTAGCTGTGAGGGTAAAGTGGGAGGACTGCATGTGCCACCCTCAGCTCTTGCAGGGAGGGTGAGATAAGAACATAACAGGCTAATGATAGTTCCAAATCACACTCCCCCCTCCTAAAGGCACTGGCAATGACATACAAAGAGTAAAACAATTAATAAAAGTACAATTGAGCAATTGAATCTATAGAATGTAGGGAGACAACAAATAAAATGATGTGCTGATTGAATAATATATCCCTCGTCCTTAGAATAGAAACAATTGTTCAGCTTTGATAAACAAATAATTAGCTCATGTATAGTTTTAATGATGCATATCAGATTAATCTAGAAATACCCTGGAGTAAGTTCTTTCCAGACTGCAAGATTTCGGCATAAAAATAGTACCACCCCATTTTACAATAAAATAACAATAGCTGGAAAACCTTCTTGGAAGATGCTGTAGATACATGGACATTTCAAATTTCAGGCTTTGTCTTGAGCTTAAGATGTTTTCCCCAGCAATATTAAAAGTGTAGCAGTAGTTTGTAAATCAAAACAACAAAATCAACAATATCCTTTAAGATCACAATGGATCTGTTTTAGTGACAATGTTCTGAAGTTGCTTGGTTTTACTCCCCACTTCCTTGCCAAAAACTCTTCTGCACAGAATTGTATTCAATTATTTAGTACAAATATTTGCTCTGGGGCTTCTCTGTGTAGGTGGGGGGAGGGAAGAGGCAGGATTCCTCTGCATTATTCACAGAGCTTGCTCTTATTTTCTCACAGCTTACTGCTTGGGCTCTGTCTGTTGGCATTAAGGCTATGTGAGCAGGGCATGAAGAACATTGTTCTGCATTAGAATTCGATGGAGAAGGTGGAGCCAAGGAAGGCGGGTCTATGAAGTATCATCCGAGTGGTTCTTCTAGCAAGGCACTTTTCTCATGCAGAGCCTGAATAGAGATGGAAACCTTTTAATTCTGTCAACCAGGCTCTTCCCTTTGGCTAGCATTAATGCTTATGCAAGGTTTGTTAGCCCCTGGAAGGATTAGCCTTGCTGTGGTGGGAGCATTTTAAAAAAATTAAATGAAGTACATGGGAGGCTTTAAAATGGTTTTCATAAGAGAGGAGAGGCTTGTGATGCAACTTCTACAGGTGTCACAGGCACCACACAATCTGTGCCTCCAACATTAACTGAGCCCTCGTTCTTGCACCAAAATACATACAATGGTTGCACTTGTTGGGAGAAAGCACAATTTACTGTTTAACTGTGTGCTTGCTGGGGCAATCCTGTGCAGCTCTCCTGGGGAAATGGCTGTCTCTAGAAAGGCCCTCTAAGGCAAATGTCTGCCCAGCAAAGTTCCAGTCCATGAGAAGTTTGTAACAAAACTACTTTCTACTAGTAATCATGGGGAAAAGACCAGTGTACATTGCAACAAAAAACTGAAGGAGGCCCTGGAACAGAACATTGCTCCTTTCATTCAGCAGAAATTGCTGAAAGGATATAAAGTGCAAAAGTACAAATAAAAAGCATCCTCCTAATCTTTAACACAGAGGTAGCAAGTGCAACAGCTGGAATAATGTAATGATTAGAAATGTTGGACTAATAGGTTCAAATTTCTATTCTGCCCAGAACTCTGCAGGGTGACCTTAGCCCAGTCCCTCTTAGTCTTTCACTCTCAACCTAAACTATTTCACAGGGTCACTGTGAGCCTCTGCCTCTGATTGGATGAACTGATGACTCAGTATGTTCAGCTGCTCAGGGAGCAAAGCAGATTGCAGTCCAGCTTCTGTGTGGGAAGGGAAAATTGTCACTTTGGTTGGGATTCACACAGAGGCAGACTGAAGCCCGTGAAGAGGTCTCTGGAGGAAGGGAAACTAAGAGCCAGAGAAGAAGCAGAGAGAAGGGTAGGTGGAAAATAGAAAAGGAACAGAAGATAAAACTGAGGCAAGAAAGAATTAATGAGGGAGAGGATTCTGAAGAAAGATAGCACTGAGCATTATGGGCTCAGTGAATGAGGGGGGGCTGATCAAGACACAGAGGGTAGAACTACATATTACACACGTGTGTAACAAAATTTTGGTTGGAGACAATTGGAAGGGGACAAGTGGCAGAAAAGGGGGATATTTAACCTTTTCTCCACTCCCAATCACTTCCAAGAAAGAGCAGGCAGGGAAAGGGTTAAGCACACACATCATTACATACACAGAGCTGCTCCAGTCAAATTTCCTCTCCCTGAAGCTTCTATGTGTATATAAAATGTGCTGTTAGGTCCAAAGTTGCTAAAGGGAGTGGAACAATATAGAAAATGGTCTGCAAAGCAGGGCCCTCAGGAAATGGCAGGGGTTGAGGATGTGAAGTTGAAGAAAGGAGGCACCAAGGGAAGAGCAGGACTGAGGGCTACGGAATATTGGCAAATAGGGCAAGGGAAACTGGGAGTTGCTGGTTGGGGGGTAATGACTTCTGGGCCACAAGTGTAGATCCTGAGGAGAATTTTGTCTGTTGTAGCGTCTGCTATCACTGTAGCATTGTTATTTATAACTCCAAAAAAGCAATGATGGTCAAAAACAGGGGCATTTAAAGCTATTCTGTTACCACAGAATAGCAGTGTCTTAGAATCACAGAGTTTGGAAGGGACCTCCAGGGTCATCTAGTCCAACCCCCTGCACAATTCAGGAAGGGGGAAAATGGAAGCCGCCCTGAGCCCGCTTGTGGGGAGGGCGGGGTATACATTTAATAAATAATTATAATAATAATTCTTCAGAAGAGCAACAGCAACATGAAAATTTTGGAGATTAACTGACTTGGGAGAACTGGCTCGGTATTGGGGTAAATTAATTGAAAGGAAGAGATATTAATCTGGGATAATTATCAGAAAGGGAATATATTTTAGGGTGATCTGGGCAGAAAGTTAACTGCTTTAACTTCTGTGAAATGGGTGCTGTGTAGCAGCAGCAACATAGGCTTAAACATAGGCTTAAAGGAGTGGTGTTTGTAGATATGCTGAATGCATTAATTAATCATAATGCCCCTATATAAATCAATGGTGCGACCTCATTTGGAATACTGTGTGCAATTCTGGTCCCCACACCTTAAAAAGGATATTATAGCTTTGGAAAAAGTGCAGAAAAGGGCAACTTGAATGATAAAAAGGTTGGAACACTTTCCCTATGAGGAAAGGGTAAAGCATTTAGGGCTCTTTATCTTGGAGAAACGACGACTGAGGGGAGACATGATTGAGGTTTATAAGATTATGCATGGGATAGAGCAGGTAGAGAAAGAGGTACTTTTCTCCCTTTCTCACAATACAAGAACTCATGGGCACTCAATGAAATTGCTGAGCAGTCGGGTTAGAACAGATAAAGGAAGTACTTCTTCACCCAAAGAGTTATTAACACAGGGAATTCACTGCCACAGGAGGAGGTGGCGGCTACAAGCATGGACTGCTTCAAAAGGGAATTAGATAAGCATATGGAGCAGAGGTCCATCAGAGGCTATTAGCCACAAGGTATAGATAGGGGCTCTGGGGCAAGTGATGCTCTGTGACTTCTTGGTGCTTGGGGGGGTCAACAGTGGGAGGGCTTCTAATGTCCTGGGCCCCACTGGTGGACCTTCTGATGGCACTGGTATTTCTGGCCACTGTGTGACACAGAGTGTTGGACTGGATGGGCCTTTGGCCTGATCGAACACTGGCATCTCTTATGTTCTTATGTTAACTGCCTTATAGAAAGTCAGGCCATTGGTCTAATGGTATCATTGTTCTCCAGGGTCTCAAGTTGATGTCTTTCCCATTACCTACTAACTAGAGAAGATGGGGATTGAAAGCAGGACCTTCTAGAAGCCAAATAATTTCTTAGGCTTTGGGTCATGTTCCCATTTCCAAACTGGGTCATCTTCAAAGATGCATAACATCCTCTATATGCTTAATTACTAGGTCTGAAAGTGCCTAGCACACATGATTTGACCTGTATAGTAGTAGCATGGCTCACTTGGTGAAAGTATCTAATCTTTATGCAGGTTGTTTCCTGTTTTCTCACTGGGACACAGGTGTAGCCTGTAGTGTGTTAGACTGATACATGGCACTTGAGACCACCGCTTATTGATAGGAAGCCTGGAAGCCCTGCATACCTGAAATGAGCCGTGTGTTTTCTGTGGGCTCTGCCTTCTGGCCTGCTACTCCTGACCTATCAGGCCCTTTCTTGAGCTATGACCTCTGGATCTATGGCCCACCAGCCCCGACCAGCAGGAGCAGCTTGGCAGACTCGAGGGACTTGTTAGCACCAGTCAGCACTGAGATGACAGGGCTCTGTCATGGAAGCCACATTGATGATGGTTTACCTCTGTCACTGCCATGCAGATTCCTAGAGCCCTCCCCTAAGAGAATGCACATATTGCAAGTATTTGTTAATGGTGTGCCCTTTATGAATGTTTGGGTGCATTGCACATGTTGGGCCATCTAGCATGACATTGTTGTGTTGTGTTTGGATCCATAGCCACAATACCAATCACATGGTATTCATTTCTTGCCATGTCCCTGTCATGCTGGGTTTGGACACAGGCACGACGTGACCCCTTTTTTGAGCCAAAGCCTCCGACTGAGGGAAGCCTCAATCACCGTCGCCCATGTGACTCTCAGCCGGCACGCAGTTCCACATGCTCGGCACATACCCATGACTCAGGCAGCAGCTCCATAGAGACAGCCACCCCACTGACACCAAAAGACAGCCTGGACGACCCCACGGAGCGGTGCCGCGTCCTCCCTGCCTGGCTGGGAAGGGTCCCTCCTCCTCCTCCTCCTCGGGTTCCACCTCCTGCTGCCTCCTCTGGGCAGGCGGGTCTTCTGGCTTCCCCGGCCGCCGCCTTCCCTGCAGAAGTGCTCCCGGGCCGGGGCCAGGCTGGGCTGCTGGTCCCCCGTGATTTGGGTCGGGGAGGAGGTGGAGCCTGAGGCAGGCTCCGTCCGTGGACTGAAGCGCGGGAGAGGGGGGGGGGGGCGCGCGAGAGAAGGAGCCAGCTGGGACCGTCGTCTCCCCAACGCCGGGCTCCCGGCCACGCCGCTGCCGGGGGCTCCCCGCAGAGAGAAGCTTCTGCTTGCCGGCGGCGAGGCGGGCGGAGGAGTCGCGCGCAGGACGCTCGGGCGCCCCCCCACTCCCCGCCCCTCCGGCCGGCGCCTGGAGACTTGTTGAGGGGGCACCGAGAGGCGCGTGCTGCCCCCTGGCCCGATGGAGGAGGACGTTATGGACAAAGTGGAGGACATGGCGTCGGTGAGGGACTTCGACCCGCTCACGGGCACGATCCCCGCCACCAAAGTGGAGCTCACCGTCTCCTGCAGGTAAGGCCGGCCCGGCAGGCGAGAGAGGGGGTCGTTGGCAGGGCGCCGGAGAGCAGCAAGTTTCTCTCTCGCTTCAGGCGGCGATTCCAGCCAGGCGTTGCCGCTTCCCTAAAGTTTCTGCCTTTCCCCCCGTGTGGCTGGGACTGGAGGTGGCTGGGGAGAGCGGGCGCCTTCCGCGAGGGGAAAAGCCACTCACTCGGCCGTCGGTCCCCCCCCCCTCCGGGCTTCCTGCTGGGAACAACCCGGGAGGGGTGGATGGACGCTCGCGACTGAGCCACATATGGAAGCCTCCTCTCTGTTAGTTGGCTGGTGAAAGCAGGGATAGTCGGTTGCCCTGGGAGCACATGAGGAGCACCTGGGGGAGGGGGTGTGCCCTGGTGAGTCAGGTGGCGGGGCGCCCGGGATCAGGGAGCACACACACACTCAGAACCGGGGGTGGGGAGGGGAGTCTCCCATTAATAATCCCTTGGACAGAGAGTGCGGTATGGCAAATGCAAGTGATCTTGGGCAGATCAATTACTCCCCCACACTCCTCATAGGTTTATACTTGGGTTCATCCCTGATCTCAGTCTTTACAGGATCATCGGTAATAAGGAGAAAAATTAGCTGTGACTCACAGTGCAATCCTAGGTAGAGTCATATCTTTCTGAGCCCACTGACTTTAATGAACTTAGAAGGGTGGAACTCTTCTTCCAGAGCGTGCTGTTAATGGATCAGCTCTTCTAGGAACAACACTATACATAACATTGCGCTCAAAGGCATTCTTCATTCTAGAAGAAGATTACATGCCCTTGTGGCTACAAAAGTGGATTCAGTGAAGGAGCCTCCCTCTGTTGACAAAACATGAGATAAACTCATTTCTAACTTATTCACACATAATAAACGTGGGGGGAAATCACCTGTCGTTACCCCACAAGGGGAAACATTTTATTATGATGAACTTGAGTGATTTTACCATGCTGCATGCTTACTGCTATGATCCATGCACATTGTACATAGGTAACCATTATTGGCGAGCTGGGATGGATGGAAGGACTCTGAAGTTGTTATTTATTTATTATTTCGGCTTCTATCCCGCTCGAACCCCCCCAGGGGTCTCTGAGCGGCTTACAGTATTCTACACAGGGTTAAAACTAAATATTTAACTATTTAGAAAGATAAAAGAAAAAGACATCTGTAGAGAACTGGGTTAGAAATATCCTACCCATTAAAGCTAAATATACCGCAAGTAATACCACAAGTAATAAATCCAGTCTTCTATTGTTCCTTAACTTCCATATGTACAAGAGATGTAAACACGTGTTTAATCCAGGACAGGTGATAATGGTTGCAATCCTAAAGATACTTTCTGGGATTAAGTCCCATTGAGTAGTATGATACTGATTTCTGAGGACACCTGTTTAGGATTTCTCCCTTTAAGTATGCCTTCCATTATGAATTGTTTGATGTGCCAGTCATATCCTTATATTCCATATTCATTAATTTTAAAAAGCTGCCATCCCCAGGCTCTCTACTCTGTAGACCAATAATGAAATTTAAAATTCCTCTTTCCATGTGGAATGAACACTCAGGATCACTTCCTGTAGATCAGTTACCTTTGAACTCACAAAGGGATAAGCAGTTAGGAACATGAAATGGGGAGGTTACTTAAGTTATTCCAGTACAACTGATAGAGAACAATAATATGATGCATTCCACATCCTACTACACATGTAGCATGCACCATCACAGACCAAGTCTACTTTGTACCCCATATTACTAGACTACTCTGGAATAATAGCACCTGTTTAATTTAGACCATCATTTCATCAGAATATATATTTTTCTCTGAAATCATTTGATGGACTAAAACAAACACAAACTTCTACAGACTATGATTAACATCTTTGCACACAGCTAGAATGAAATGCAACACTAGTGGGCTGGCTCATCCATGTTAAGCAATCCCCTTCTACCCCAGCAATAGGAACAGAATTCCAAAGGCAAGTGGTGAAATGTAGAATGTTTATCAGCCAGCTCTCTACAGATGCCCTCTTCTTTTATCTTTCTAAATTACTTGTCAGGCTTTTAGCTTTCTCATTATCACTAGCTGGAAAGGGGGGCTTTGGAAGCAGATTGTGCTATGAAAAGCACGTTATTTCTTCATTTTGTAAAACCAAGCCAAATAATTTATTTTCTAGGAGCTGCATAATTCTTCTGAAAACTTCTGTTTTCCTCCTCAGAAGGCAGCAAGCCCAGTTTTAATGCAGAAGCTCTTAGACTCAGGATGTCTGCTTACTGATGATGCTGCGATATTAATATACAGCTTTAAGGACAAGAAAATACCCCCATTTTAAACTTGAAGCAAAATAAGAGACTGGACAAAATCTATGAGGGCTAATAGCAGCTGGACATTTATATGTAGGGAACAGTGCAGCTATATTATTTTGTATGAAATTAAAGGGATATTGAGACTTGAGAATGCAAAAATTTTATTATGAGTGATCTCTCGCATAGACATAGAACTCGATCCTTCTTCATTACAGATATCTGATTTACGTTTGCCCCTGTATCTGATTAGGGCAGGGGTGGGGAAGCACTATGCTCCTGCATGCAGTGTACCTGACCAGCTTGCCAGAAGGAGAGATAGCAAGCAGCACCTTTGGCTCACCCCCCTGCAGCCATGTGCTGTTCATATCACTGGGAGGAAAGGACAGAGCAGTGACTGGTGGCTAGCCTTCTACCTCTGTCTCCCTAAGTGCATACTTTCCAGTGAGTGCAAGCGAAGCATTCATCACATTTGCCTCTCACCTCTGCAAGTATGTAGCAAGGACCATCACAGGTGGGAAAATGTAATATGACAAGCTTTTGCCTTTATCACCTCCCCCTCTAGTTGGCAGAACTGCTGGTGTGTGAGCCATAACCTTTGTCCTTTTCACCAGTCAGGGAGCTCTGCCACCTGATACAAACATAGCTTGGCTCCTGCCCAGTGGGCATGGCTTATTTAGAGTTGGAAAGTCATCCCAAACCACTCAGAAGTGATGGAAAAGCTGTGCACAGAAATGTCATTTGGGACAATGCTGGATAATGTCTCTGTTATGCACAGATCTACTGATTGACTCCCTCTTCTCACTGGTCCTTCTGTTGCCTGGGCAAATGAGGCACCAGAATAATGGTCAGATTGGAATGTTTTCCAGCAATTTATGAGTATCTGAAACAATTATGATTGGAACATTAACCATATTAAAGAAAGGGTATGGTTTGTGCTGGATCTTGATTCTGTATTTTATGAAACTGCATATCTGTTATCTCTAATCCTAAAACCAAGAGTGAAATGTCCAATCTGTGACTAAGGGGTTTTGTAATCCTGCTAAGGAGTTCCATCTTTTTGTTGCAAAGCCATTTAAATTATAAATGAGGTAGAATGTACTCCTATCCTACCACTCCACTGAGCAAATTTTGTTGATATTTAAACCCCACCTTTCCTTTTTGCTCAAATTTGAAGCCTTCCTCCTATCTAAGAAGACTTCCTCTAACTTAAGTTGGAGGAAGGCTACTTGGAGGATGGTTGGATCCACTCCAATGGTTAAAATTTCCATCAGAATTTGGAGGACATTATGGAGCCATCATCCGCTGTCATGGAAGGGAGTGTGAGCTGAACAATAGCCCCTAGGCCTGGGGACCAGAGAAAAGACATTAGGGGATGCCTACCTACTTGTTTCTCTGGTGGGAGCTGCTGTTTTTGATGTCTCCTTTTTTTAAAAAAAATAGAATAATAGTCTGGTTACGGGCATGTTCTTCTTCAAGCTGCTGTAACCATTGCACAGCTGCCAAAGCCATGAACATTAGAGCACATCATTTGTATTTAGCTCTGAGAGATATTGGAGTGAGAGAATCAGTATTTGCTCTTGAAAGACTATATTTTGCCAGTCTCTTTGCTTAAGCCTCAGTAAGCTATTATTTGCTCAGCCACTTGGCATCATAATATGTGAAAGATCTCAAGATTTCATAGGTTTATAGTCACTTTGTTAGCCCTCTGCTATGTGATACGTACTCTCCGGGCTTCTAATATAATGCCAAGACTCACACACACACACATCCTGAACATTCCCTGTTTGAACTGCTGCCTTCGGGCAGAAGATATAGGACAATTAAAGCAAGGACAAATAGATTAAAAAATAGTTTTTATTCGAGAGCTGTTATTGCCTTAAATGCTGTATGAAATTGGAATTTGGGTGACATTGGTGGTTTTAAGTTGTTATGTGAACCTTAAGGGAGTTATGGGACAGTAGTGAATGGTGTGTGAGTGTATATGAATATTGTTGTAGATCACCGAAATGATTGCATCTTTAATTTTGTTGTCAAGTGTACAATGACAATAAAGTATATTATTATTATTACATGCATGCATGTGCACACACGCACGCACGTATGTGCACACACCCACCCTGAGCTATTCAAGGGTGAAGATTTCCCCAGAATGCAGCTTTATAAATTGGAGCCGTTTGGGGGCAAATTAGGAAAGCAAGATACATGCATGTTGTTAGATTTCTCTGCACTTTATGACTGGTGATAGAATATGTGACCTGACCCACACTGAAAAATGAAAGAACTGTCTATGGAGTCAGAGCTGTGATGACATATTCCTACATGCACGGTATCAAGGGTATGTATGTGTAAACCAGTCCTGCCATTTGAGATGCAGCAGTTGTTCTGAGTTCACACAGATCCCTTACAATTGCCTGAGTACAGCATTTGCTTTAGCAGATCTAATACTACTGACATAGAAAGCTGCCCTATCCTGAGTCAGACCATTGGTCTGTCTAGCCTAGTGCTGTCTACTCAGCTCCAGTTGGCATTGGCTCCCTCAAGCCAAGGACTGAATGTGAGACTTTCCATAGTTAAAGCACGTGCTCTTCCCACTGAGCAATGATCCATGGGATTCTAAGAGAATGTATACATGCATATGTACATCATTCACTATTATGTCGAACAATGTCCATTTTAAAGCGATCTGAGGTTTAAATTGGTTCTAGGTTCTGGAAGGGCTTGTATTGTGAAGAGTTCTGTTTCTTAATCACAAGATGCAGGGAAGAAGCTCTTTCTCATAGATTCTGTGTGTTGGTTAACTGTCTAATATCAGCAGGGTTATTATGAAATTAGCACTAAACTGAATCATGTACAGCCATGTAGTACAGTTCAGGCAGAGTGGAGCAAATGCATTGACTACAAAATCACAGTGGAACTTGGTGTGCAGCACTCATTCAAACATCCTTGCTCTACTTTCTCAGTAAGTGGATTTTTTTTCCTGCACAGGGCAACAAGGTTCCTTTAGCATTAAGCACATTCAGCTGGAACCCAAGTATACAACTCTCTGACCTGTAGTTTGTGCTTGCACCACTTACATGAATGCTCAGCTAAGGAGCAGCCTCTTGAGTTATTTATGGACCTGGATGCTGCCTTCATACATTCATTATATACCGGCCTTGTTTAGGGCATCCTTTGTGACAAGGCTAATAGAGGTGAAAATGAAAGTAAAGAGCCACTCACCTGGACAGCTATGATAAGAGTTACTTCCAGTTGATGCAACAGGGAAGCTTTATTCCGGCTGTTTTTTCCTCTAGCAGTTATATGGGTAAATATTGGGTATATTAAAAACATGGAGTAGAAAATGTCGTGGACTTGCCTGAAAGAGTGAATTGAAAGTCTATATTTATTTAGAATTTCTGATTTGGAAGTATTTGTAATTCATTTGCAGAAAGGCATTTGGATAAGACTGAACATTTACTCTTAGTGAAATGATAGCGTTCAGAAAATAATAGATTTAAGTACCATTTAAAAAAAAAATAATGGTTTATTGTCTGTGTCCGAAGCTTTGAACGCCATAAAAAGTAGTACAGAAACAAAAAAATGTGTCAAATCATGATTAGATCTGAGCAAGTGCCTTGCTGGGGTAGTTTGAGTAATAGGGTCTAAACTGAATTCATTTCTCTCATCGTAAGTATTCCAAATAACTCAATTTGTAGATAAGGTTTTGGACAGTATGAATTAGTTGAATTAGTTCCAGAGAGATGTGAAGAGGCTAGAACTGAAGTAGAATGAAAGTATGAGTTGTAGCATGAAGTTCATTGTGCTGTTCTTCCTAGGGAAAAGGGCACAGCTTCTGAATCAGTTTGCATTTCATTTGTGTACTGCAGAGAATTTGGTCCACAAGAATAACTTTCCAAATGGCACATTGAAAATGCACATGAAAGGCAAAGGGAGGTCCATCCGACTCCACCAATTCTACTGGTGGATACACAAAATGTATGTCCTCCATGGAAGTAATATCCAGTGGTGAGATCCTAATCAAAGATAGAGACATGCTTAAATGGTCCCTGAGTTGCCTGTGTGTGGATTCTGAGTTGCACACACAAGCCCACCCTAATATTTGCAATGACAACACTTTTCCTTCTTCCTAAAGCCCACCAGCTCTACTGCCCATGCACCGCAGGACAGCTCTATAAAGCAACTATTTAGCTCTATCAAGGAATTGCATTAACAAAGGCTCATCATTCTTTTCACAGTGTGTTGCCTTAAGCTAGAGATTTAAAGAAATAGGTCTTCTGGTAGAAGCAGTTTACACTCATATCACTCCCCCCCCCAAACCAAAGGATTGTGTATCTTTGTATGCAACCATTCTGTTGCAAAAATCTTAGATCGCATATCTTTTATGGTGATAATGGAATTGCAGCTACTTTGCTGTCCCTTTGCGTTCAATATAATGGTGTGAATTAAGGCTGCATCAATGGTTAAAGTGCTTTTGTCAAATCAACTGCATCTATCTGATTAGACACACATCCCCCCCTCACTGCAATGATTAGACACACATCCCCCCCTCACTCAGTTCTGTTTTGTGAGATTCTGGTTGTGATGTGCTTAACATCTGGAAGAACAGAATAAGCACTGGACTGTTGTCTAAGGCTCAGATTTTACAGATAGGTTAGTGACACAGAAGTCCCATCATCTTAGTCTTTTTGCTGGCAGTATTTTGGCTCAGACGCTTTTGGAAGTATATGAAAACTCAGAGCACGAGGGGCTAACGTGCATAGCTCCAAAACTGTGTGTGTGTATCTGTGAAATCCCTTCCTTAGTGAGCTGCACCAGCCTGGTCTCCTGTTGGCCTGTAGCTGAGAGTTTCAGGCCCAGGCTTGAAGTGCCTGGAATTTCACCTACAGCCTATAATGAAGGAGGGTGGCTGGAGGTGACCAGGAAGTGGTTCTTCTTCCAGATTTTTGTACCCCAACAGCACTATGTCCTACTGAGCAGCTGTCAAGTTGAGATCTGCTGCCCATCAGTCACACAACACCTAGCAGGAGGGAAGGACTTCATGACACTCTTCACTGTGGCAGGACTTTCGCAGCTCTTCTTGTGCCTCTTTCTGGGTGCATTAATGAATGCTCTTAATGGGAAAAGCCCATTAAGCTAATGACAAATGTACAAGCGGGAGAAAACTTATGGCGGTTGAAGGGCTGTAAAAGTGTTAACAGACCAGATTGTGCATTTAACCTAGAGAATCAAGGGACTTTCATCTCTTTTCTTTTTAAAAAAGAGTTGTTTTAGTAAGCCTGGATATAGGTATGGTCACCTTTTCAACATCATCGCTCTACCTTTTCTTTAATGGGCATGTAGAAGAAAGGATTCCTGCAAGTGTGGATTCTTCCTGAACTGACAGCATCGCAAGCCACACCTTCTGCATCACAAGCCCCTGCACAGCCAGTAAAGATAAGGAGCTGAATCCAATGCTCAGTAAGCAAAGGGAAGCTCACAGAAGAGGACTTTCCACTCAGCAGTGGGAGTTGGCAAAAATCTCCTCCCCCAACAGAAGTGCATAAGTGCAGTTCCACTGTTGGTAGTGTGCTTTTGGATCTTAATGTTGGAAAAAATGGTCCTTCCCACCATAATATATTTGCAAAGTATGATTTCTGTACAAAATGGCACATGATCTTATATTGAGTTAACCCATCTAGTATTATCTGACAGGCAGCTGCTCTTCAAGGTCTCAGGGAGAGGCTTTGTCAAGCCTGCCCCAAGAAATCCTGGTGGTGGTAGGAGTAGAACCTGGGGACTCGCACATGCCCTATGCCAGTGAGTTATGCACTTTTCCCATGCCAAGGTTTCTACTAACATGTCGCCTTTGTTCATGAACTTCATCTATTCTCTCTCAATTATTTTTGTACCGTTTTGCCCAACACAGACATCAGATGCTATTTAAAAAGACTGGTGTTGTATTGTTTGCCTTCCAGGTCTTTGATACAAAGATTGATGTTGTGTGGTATTACAAAGCTAGAATGAGCAGTTCAACAATTCAATATTTCAGTTCTTTCAGAACTCCTAGGTGAATATTGTCTGGGACAGGTGCCTTGTTACTGTTTAACCTATCAATTTGTTCTGCAATCTCTTCTACTGACACTTCAGTTTGTGATAGGTTCTTCAGATTTATCTCCTGAAGGGAATGATTCAGGTGTGAGTATCTTCTTAGTATCCTTTTTTTCTGAGGATAGATTCAAAGGATTCATTTAGCTCTTAGCCATCTCTGAGTGTATTTTGTGCAGTTCAGTGGCCTGGTCGCCTCGGTGTGTCTCTAGCAGGCTCTGTGCTTCCAATGTATCATCTTAAACAACTTTATTTTTCATACCTTTTAGGCAGCGGATCCTCACAATTCTTGCATTAGAGGTGTACTATTTGATTCACCAGTTTTATAATCTTTGCTTATCCATAATCCAGGCTTCTTGGTAGACTTTTTCCCTAACCTCTCCATTTTTTCTTTCATAATATTTCTAATTCATTACCACAATAAATAAATAAAGCATGTAACAATGGTCTTGTTCCAAAGATGTCACACTGTCAATGCAATCTTAAGTAGTGTTACACCTTTTTAAACTCATTGACTTCAATGGATTCAGAAAGGTGTAACCGTTTTTGTTTTGTTTTGGGTTTTTTTGCAGGAGTTGTTTTTTTTTTTTTTGCAGCTGCGTTATGGTGACACTGGAGGGTTTCAAGGCAAGAGACTACAGAAGTGGTTTTGCCATTGCTGCCTCCACATCATGACCCTGGTGCCTCTTGGTGGTCTCCAATCCATATACTAATCAGAGCCAACCCTGCACAGTTTCTAAGATCTGACAAGATCGGGCTAGCCTGGGCTGTCCAGGTCAGGACATAACGGTTTAGGGCTGCACTAATAAGAACCATATCAGCTGCACTCCTCTTCTGTCCTGATATTGTACAGAAACTGGATTGTAGAAAAGAAAAGAAAAACAAGGATGTATCACAAAAAGAAAGCTTGGCTAAGAGTACCTCAGCAGAAAATGAAAGATAACTCTTACTGTTGTTGAGCAAAGCTATCTAGGAATTGTTCTTACATAGCATGAAGCTTTTCTGGTTTGTTCCTCTTCTCATACATCATTCTTCTATTAGTTGCTGACTCAAAACTTGGAACATAGATTGTAACTAGGTAAAACTTTATCTTCCCATTTGACAAGCGCTATCAAACAAACCCTGATGCTTCTTTTCCTCTTTCATACTAATGAGAGCCATGATGCTGGGATCTCCAATAAGATTCCCCAGAGCTTGATTTAGCCCAAAAAGCAGGCATGGGGTACAATATGAATGCCAGGCCACAGCTTTGGGGAAGATTTTCTAAACGAAACCTCTTCCCTTATATTGTTTGCCTGATGGAAAGTGCCCCCACCCTCCTTGTCTACTTTTAGCCCTAGTAAGGGGGAAAGTTTCCATTTCCTCCCTTGCTGAGGCTAAAAAGAGCTGGGCGGGGGTGGATTCCAACTGAAATGAGAGAAATAATTTACTCCTCCGTTTCTCAGTATCATGGCTGTATGCACCCCTCTCTCTGGTGGCTGCTTTTGGTGGCCACCAGTACAATTGTAAGCACAGCCAGTCCTTTCTAAGTCCATTAAAGTCAACAGCCTTCAATAACAGCAGCATTTAGGATTGCATTTAGGGGAGCCAATCACAGATGTTGTTTGTCCTCAATGCTATCTTATGCAGTTTTGGTGATGCAGCCAGATGAGAAGACTTTACCATTTGAGCAACTCTGTCTTTGAATTTGCCCTTAGAGTTGAATAAATCCTAAGGAGAGGCAGTACTCTGCAGCTGCTAGATTTTGGGGGGTTGCATAATGGGGCCCCTAAAGCGTAATCCCTGCTCAACTGTGAAACTCCCCAGGTGGCCTTGGACAAGTCACTTTCTCACAGTGTAATCCACGTTAATTTCTTGGAGGGAGGGTAGGATATAATTTTTAACAAACAATTTATAACTGAGCTCTCCCTGCCTGATAAATGCAACATAAATAAGTAACCCTAAATTACACATCAGCCTTGTGGCCTGACAATACCTAGCTAAGCCTCTGGAGCATCTTTCAGCCTCTAATCCTGCTCCAAAGACACGTGAAGACAGCTCAGGGCTGTAACAATCCTCAAATGCTCAGTGACTACCCGAACAAATGCTCCTTTTCCAAGTTATTGCCAAAGCTATTGGGACTAAGCTATTGGTTTACTGCAACAACTCCTTGTGACATTCATCTTGCAATGCCTAGATACAATGCCAACAGGAGTCAAAAGCATAGAAGAGTCATAAGAAATGCAGAGGACGGGTATCAGTTCTGTGAGTTCCTTGCTGGCAACTAATTTGTTCCACAGACCATATTGTGAACTGAGCAGTGCTGAAGCAGCCAACAACCTTGGCTCTTCCCATTGATTCACTTATTTTCAGCCACTTGCTCCATAACATAACTCAAGGATTATTTTCCTCCCCCTAGCAGGAACTGTACTATGAATAGAGTCTTTAACAGAGTTCTCCTCTGATGCTTTTACTTTAGAGTGGGTGGCTAAGGTACCGGAAGGAGGCCTGTCAAACCCCTTGTGTTCTGGGGAGGGGCATATTCTGAAAGACAAGCAGTTCATATGGGACATAGGCCAGGCCTGTTGGATGTCATGGTCATATTCATATGTAGGACAAACTTAGTACGCTAGTATGCATTGCGGGGGAAGAGCTGCTATGTACAGACATTGGGCTTATCTTGTACTATTGAGCTTTTCCTGTTAAAAATATACATCTTCATTTCATGGCCTTTTAACCTCACTGTTCTCCATTTTCTACTCTATATCCTTGTGTATGGCTATATCTGCTGACTGAGGATATTCTTGCATCTGATGAAGTAGCCTGTAGCCATGAAGTTTTGTTATAGTAAATGTTAGTTTTTACAGTTATACAAGGATTTTTGACTACAACAGATTAACATGGCTACCCCTTTGAAATTTGTTTCTGGAATTAATTACCAAATTTGTACCAAGGCCTCATTCAGGAGTTTGTTTTCAACACTGGGGCTGGGTCTTGGAAGGAAAAAAAATGCCCATGAGCATGTACTGAGTGGCCCTGGCTCAGCACTGAATAGCTGCTATCTCTTGTCTCCTCATGCTTAATGATTCAGGAGAAAGTTGCCTCTGGGCACAGACTCACAAAGGATTTTTCAGATATAAAAGCTGAGCCCACAATCCCCTTCCTCCAGTTTTTCTCTCACCTTCCCATTGCCAAGTCCAGCCACTTAAAAACAAAGACGTATTTTTAAAGCTACTTACCGGAATGGTGAAAAAGGCAGTTTGCTTTTTAAAATTTTGATTAAAGTGTGTATAGAAGTCGGGGGAGGGCAGCCCTTGTCTTTCTCAGTCTCATCTTTCATCAGTCTCACCATTGTCCATCCCCTTTTGTTTTCCCCCTCACTCAATTTGAGTGGGTTGCTAACAGGACTAGTAGCTAATAGTTGATATATTTAAT
Source organism: Gekko japonicus (assembly GCF_001447785.1). NCBI lineage: Eukaryota > Metazoa > Chordata > Lepidosauria > Squamata > Gekkonidae > Gekko > Gekko japonicus. The sequence continues at coordinate 401,160 of NW_015160230.1, forward strand.
TGCATTTAATATTGAAGCTTCAAGGAGGAAAGCTCAGAAAGGGGTAAAGCAAATACAAGTAAAAGAATTTATTTTATGCCCACTTCTTTTCATGCGTCTGTAATTTGTGTGGTCAGTGATAAAGGAGCGGGACAGGGGGGTTATTTCACTATAATCTGCAAGGATTCAAATTAAAATGGTATATATTTCTGCTCTTTTCAAGGGGGGCTTTTAGTTTTAGCTATTATGGATATGGCTGTGAGGGGCATTTGGAGACTGATTTCTTTGTGTCATTGTCCATGAGCACACAGACCCTGAATCTGAAGATTCAGAGGAGGAGGAGGCAGTAACTAGGTCACCTGAATCCTAGAAAGGGCCAGTGGAAGTCAGGAGGCATAGGGAAATGGGGCAACCTGTCTGAGTGGCGGTGTCCAGGGGTGTCCCCATTGCCATCTCTTTTAGGACTCCTCGCAGTCACTCCTGAAACTGCAAGAGCAGAGAGGGTGTGGGGTCTGAGATGAAGTCCAGAGCAGAAAGCAGAGTGCTTGGTTGGCAGCATAAATCTTCCCTCTGCTAGTTCCACTTGGGAGGAAGGTGCCAGACCTGATTTAATTAACACCAGGATCACTACCACTAAATGCGCAGGAGGAGCTGGAGCTGCAAAACCAGCTATAGAACTCTCCAGTAACTACATTCTACTACTGCAGTAGGCATGCCAGTCTCCAGGTGGGACCTCGGGATCCCCCAGAATTAGAGTTCGTCTACAGAGATCAGTTCCCCTTGAGAAAATGGATGCTTTGGAGGTTGCAGCCAACTGAGGTCCCTGTCCTTTCCAGGCTCCATCCCCAAATCTCTAGGAGTTTCCCAACCAGGGTCTGGCAATCCACCCTCCTCCCATGGCCAGGGGAGCTCTACAGCAGCTCTTATTCTGCCTCTGTAGATCCAGCTGGACAGCTCCTCTGTTCTTCAGCAGCTCTGTGTTTATTTTTTTGAGGACCTGTGTTGCTGCTAAGGCTAAGACTTCAAGCTGCCCTTTCCTGTTGCACAAAAATGGCTTCCTCTTGGATGGATGGAGTTCTCCAGAGCTGGCAGGTGATTGCAAATGGATGGAGGGAAGAGGAATGATGGAAAGAATTGCCAGGCAGGAGAACCCTGTGGCACTCACCCAATAAGGTCTTCTTCCTATAAGGTGTGCCCAGTGACTTTTCATCTTATTTGGGGTGGAAAGATTAGGTTGTTGCTTTCAGGATCTCTATGCTGCTTATTCCCTAGACCAAATACCCCACTGCCTGCCCATTCCAGGCCTTTCTAAGGTCTTGCTTATCCAGGATGTGCCCTGGGTACGTGATAAAGAAAAGAGCAAAACTGATTGCATGAGCAGTTTGGATGGTTGCATGCAGCTACAAAGGCAGGATATTTAATATTTCAGTAATACAATAAGAATAAGAAACCAAACAGAGCTAGGTTGTAAATATAAATTCCTATGTATAATATATAATGCACAAGGATTACTAGATTACAGTGATAAATCACACAATTTAGTGAGCCAGCTGGAAACCTGCAGTAACAATGCACTCCTGTAGCAGCCAGTGGTTTCCGCTACTGGCCTTCAACATATGCAAATATGAAAGCCAGCTGTTTTTGCATAAATGACTTTTTCTCCTAAGAGCTTGGTTATTTTATTTCATTGCTACCATTTCCCTATTTAGTACATTTGGCATTCCAGTTCTCCAGTCTTTTAAAATGTGCAAATAGAGATGCCCGCTCCAGAGAGTCAAGGGAATGGACGGTAAGGACAGGTTTGAACAGGGCTTTCTGCAGGGATCAGATGCAGTAGTTCAGTGTATCTTGTTCCCACAATGCACAGAGGAGCTGTAAGGTCAACAGGTCTGGTTCTCCACTTGTCTGTAGGTGGCGGTTTTAAACAAGTGAAGAAGAAGAATCCTGTGTGGACAATTGTCCGGGAACTGGTAGGACATAAAATGGCAAGAATAATAACACTAATATATAAATCTATGTTGTGGCTGTATTTGGAATACTGTGTCCAGTTCTCTTCATTGCAAGTGGGGGATATAGTGGGAAGGCACAGAAAAGGGCAACTAAAACAATTAGGTGATTGGTTGTTCTTCCCTACAAGGAAAGGCTAAAACATTTGAACCTTTTTAGTTAAAAATCAATTAAGAGGGACATAATACAGTTTTATAAAGCTTGGTGATACCATGCTGGTTGTTTTAAATTAGACCCTGTGAGGAAGAGAGAAAGAGAAACATCTTTGAAACCATGGCTTGGGCCTGAAGCCTTCCTTCCATTTGTGCCTCTCTTTGTCTGGGGTGGAGGCCATCCTCCACTATGCAGCACTTTCCTATGGCACTGGGGGGTGTTCAGCTCACTGAAAGACAGTGGCCTTGCATGAAGGGAAGCTCCTAGTGCTGGAGGACTAAGTGGCTCAGTAGAGGACTGCTTCTGTCATGGAGAGTGGTACTGCAGGAATGAAAAGAAGGACCAGGATCCCGGCCAATGTCTCTTGTATAATGTAGTTCTCTTCTGCCTCTGTTTGCAGAAGCTCCATGATTAGTAACAATGAAAAAAGAGTAAACATGTATGTGAAATTCTATCAGTGGAGCCCTTTGTGAAGGTTAAGACGCTAAGCTGCATACCGGAAGGTCTGTAGTTCGGCAGTTCGAGACCCTAGTGCTGCGTGACGGATTGCTCTCCCGTCTCTGGTCCCAGCTCCTGCCAACCTAGCAGTTCAAAAGCAAGAAATTGCAAGTAGATAAATAGGTACCGTTTTGGTGGGAAGGTAACAGCGTTCCATGCGCCTCAGCATTTAGTTATGCTGGCCACATGTCCACATGTCTTTGGACAGTGCTGGCTCTTCAGTTTGGAAATGGAGATGAGCACCGCCCACTAGAGTTGGATTCAACTGGCTTTCAAGCAGTGTCTTTAAGGGTGGAAGGATCAACAAGTTTTAATGTTGCTGTTTTCAATATCTAAAGCTGTAGCCTGAGGTTGATCTCATGTATTTCATACACCAGGGAAATCAAGGTACAATTAACCTTTGCATAAAACAAGCAAACTTCTTGCAGGGTCTGCATTTCACATGGATGTAATCTTCATAGATACAAGACTGAACATTGGAGCCACATCTGACTGATATGAGCGTCAGCAGGGTCAGCACTATTGCTTCAGCAAGTGTTGAAAAAAGTTCCCCTTTCTTGCCACTGCCTAGGGTCACATACTTCAACTGGCCCGGAACAGCATGGAGTGAAAGGAGGACAGAGAGCCTGATGAGGAAAGGTCCTCCACAGAAGTCAGCTGAGAATGACAGGGGTTAGGACCCCACACCAGACCTTGACAAACCATAGGGCCAGTTTATACAAATAACATTATTTTGTCTTGTGAGCCTTTGTGGGGTTACTCCCTGACTGCTTATGCAGCATAACCAGTCTCTCTGGGGTTGCCAACTCTGGCTTAGGAAACTCCTGGAAATCTGGGGGTACAACCTGGGCAGAGTGGGGTTTGGGGAGGGGAGGGCATTCAGCAAGGTGTAATGCTGCAGAGACCACCCTCCAAAGAAACCCTAGTCTTCTCAGACTGCATGTGCTGGGTGCTTCAGCCTGCTGCTGTTTTCACATGTCCACATGATGGATAGGGATGACTGAGGGAGCAACAGCTGACCTCTATCTAATGTCTATCCTGGGCAAATTAGTAGAAACCAGTCAAAGACAGAATTATTCGGCATGTAGAGGGACAAAGCTTGCTGAAGGAAAATCAGCATGGCTTCTGCACAGGGAAGTCCTGCCTCACGAACCTTTTGTTTGAGAAAATGAACAAGCATTTAGACAATGGTGACCCGGTAGACATTATACACGTGGGCTTTCAAAAGGCTTTTGACAAGGTACCTCACCAAAGACTCCTGAGTAAACTTAGCAGTCATCAGATAAGAGGACAGGTTCTTGTATGGATTAAAAACTGTTTAAGTGACAGGAAACGAAGAGTAGGAATAAATGGACAATTCTCATAATGGAAGGAAGTAAGCAGTGGGGGTCCCACAAGGATCAGAATAAATGGACAATTCTCATAATCGAGGGAAGTAAGCAGTGGGGTCTCACAAGGATCAATATTGGGAGCGGTACTATTTAATTTATTCATAAATGATCTGGAACTAGGGCTGAGTAGTGTAGTGACCAAGTTTGCAGATGACACAAAATAATTCAGGATGGTGAAAATCAATGCTGACTGTGAAGAGCTCCAAGAGGATCTCCACAAACTGAGTGGGCGACAATGTGGCAAATGAAGTTCAATGCTGGTAAGTGTCAGGTGATGCACACTGGGGCAAAAAAATCCCAACTTCAGGTATAGGCTAGTGGGGTCTGAACTTGCTGAGACTGAGAGGGAAAAAGTTCTTGAGGTCATAGTGGATAGCTCAATGAAAGTGTCAACCCAGTGTGCTGCAGCAATGAAAAACGCAAACTCTTTGTCAGGGATTATTAGGAAAGGGACTGAGAGTAAAACAGCTGATATTGTAATGCCCCATACAGATTTATGGTGCAGCCTCATTTGGAATCTTGTGTACAGTTCTGGTCCCCGTATCTCAAACAGGACATTGCAGAGCTGAAAAAAATACAGAGGAGGGTGACCAAGATGATTAGGGTGTTGGAGCACCTTCCCTATGAGGAAAGACTGACGAGTCTGGGACTTTACAGTTTAGAAAAGAGATGACTAAGGGGGGACATGATAGAGGTTTATTAAAGTACAAGAAGTGGGACCCGCAATACTCACGGGGGGGGGGAGTATTCCCCGCAGCTCCTGGGTGGCTCACCTGCTGAAGCAGCAGGAGCTCCGCACAGAGGATGCAGTAGCGGCTGCGGGTGAGCCCAGCAGGCAGTCCCCCACACCTGATGACAGCAGCAACGGCTGTGGTTGAGTCTAGCCATCGGCCCCCCAAGGTTTCTCCCCCCCAGCCACTGCGGCCACAAGCAGCAAATGCGGCGAGCCCTGTGCAGTTCTTCTCCCTTCCCTGCCAGCAGCAGCAATGGTGGCAAGCCCTGTGTGGCTCCTAGCCACTGGGCCGGCCACGTCCCCCCCCAGCAATGGCCGCGGCTCCCAGCTGCCGGCTGTCGAGGCTTCTCTTCCCACGCCGCCACCACCAGCAGCCACAGTTCCTATTGGTAAGTGCTTTCTCTGTGCATGCGCAGGGAAGGCTCTTTTACTTTTTGGGGGATTTAAATATCCCCCGTATACTTTTTTCAACTTTTCAGATTTTTTTGCACATTTGGGAATTGCCCCAAATGTGCAGGAAAATCTCTTTGCCCCCTAGGTGCCCCCGATGTGCGGATTTAGATATCTGCACGCAGGGGGTGCCTTGGCTATTAGATATATAGATGCATGGGTATAAATGGCAATTTTCACAGTGGAGGGTGGTAAGCAGTGGGGTACCGCAGGGCTCAGTGCTGGGTCTGATGCTTTTTAACTTGTTCATTAATGATTTGGAGTTGGGAGTAAGCAGTGAAGTGGCTAAATTTGCAGATGACACGAAGTTGTTCAAGGTGGTGAGAACCAGGGAGGATGGTGAGGTACTCCAAAGGGATCTGTCGAGGAAGGGTGAGTGGGTATCAACGTGGCAAATGGGGTTCAATGTGGCCAAGTGCAAAGTGATGCACATTGGGGCCAAAAATCCTAACTATAAGTACATGTTGATGGGGTCTGAACTGGTAGAGACTGACCAAGAGTCATAGTAGATAACTCACTGAAAAAGGCCATCGCTGTGCTGGGGATTATTAGGAAGGGAATTGAAAACAAATCAGCCAGTATCATAATGCCCCTGTATAAATTGATGGTGCAACCTCATTTGGAATACTGTGTGCAATTCTAGTCACCACACCTCAGAAAGGATATTATAGCATTGGGAAAAGTACAGAAAAGGGCAACTAGAATGATAAAAGGGTTGGAACACTTTCCCTATGAAGAAAGGTTAAAGTGTTTGGGGCTCTTTAGCTTGGAGAAATGACGACTGTGGAGTGACATGATTGAGATTTACAAGATTATGCATGGGATAGAGCAGATAGAGAAAGAAGTACTTTTCTCCCTTTCTCACAATACAAGAACTCATGGGCACTCAATGAAATTGCTGAGCAGTCGGGGTAGACCAGATAAAAGGAAGTACTTCTTCACCCAAAGAGTGATTAACACATGGAATTCACTGCCACAGGAGGTGGTGGCGGCTACAAGCATGGACGGCTTCAAGACAGAATTGCATAAATATATGGAGCAGAGATCCATCAGTGGCTATTAGCCACAAGGAATAGATAGGAACTCTCGGTCTGGGGCAAGTGATGCTCTGTATTCTTGGTGCTTGGGGGGGGGGGAGCAACAGTGGGATGGCTTCTAGAATCCTGGCCCCACTGGTGGACCTCCTGATGTCACCTGGTATTTTTGGCCACTGTGTGACACAGAGTTTTGGACTAGATGGGCTATTGGACTGATCCAGCATTGGCTTCTCTTATGTTCTTATGCATGGAGAAAGTTTCTCCCTCTCCCAAAATACTAGAATGCCAGAGCCAGGAGGCAAAATCAGGGGAAGACCTTGGCCTTTATGCCCTGCTGTTGGCCATCCAGAGGAACTGGTTGGGCACTGTGAAAGAGGATGGTGAAGGGCTACTGATCTGATCCAGCAGGGCTCTTCTTATGTTCTCTGGCTGTCAGCACAGTGTTATTCTGACGGGAAAGCACCTGGCTTTTCCACAGGCCTTTTCAGTTCAGCATTGCCAGTGTGACTCCTTTCCACTGCTGTGCACTCCGTATCAAACTGCTTCACCATCCTTCGTGAATTTCCCCCCAGACCTCCCACTTCTCATTTTCACTTGGCTCCACAGGGAGTTGCTCCCAACTCTTATAGGAAAACTGCAGCTGTGCTGGCAGTACTGCCACAGGATGAACTGGCTGATCAAAGCCCTCCTTAGGGTATGGGCACAAGGGCGATCCAGTTCCTGCACCATTCCTGACAATATGTAGTCACTGAATTTGAGGCTGGGCCAGGGATTGCCTCTGTGACATGTCCTGGTTGAGTGCTGGCATACAGCTAAACTTTGCCACTAATGTAGTTCCGTTAATGAGCTCTTTCTTAGAAAACTGTTATGATTAATGCATTCCTAAACCTTAGTTTGAGGCAGTTAACTTTAGAGTTAGAGCCTCAGGCAGTCGAAAATGCAGCTTCAGAAAACCCCCGTTGTGGCAAGCTGCAGGAGTGGCAGAGAAGAGATACTGCTTGAAACTGTAAAGAGCTTTGATTTAAGCACTAGACTGAGATTTCTCTATGCTTTGGGGTAGGTTTGGGAGAGGTAGGAGAGGGCAGGCTGAGGGGAAGGAGGCTCATTAACGGGGAAATCGTTGTGGGCGTAATAAGCACAGCCTCTGTTGTCTTTCAAGTTGTTTGGTCTCTCACTACAAGGGAAAGGAGGGGGAGGCTGAGATTCCAGGGAGCCCAGTGTGCCTGACAAATCTTCCAATCGAGGCTTCAACGTGGCAGATTCTGGATGAAAGCAGATGGATTTCTCCTGTGCTTTTGCTGCAGGGTCACGGAGAGGCAGACGGAGCATTCAGGGGGCCCTGGCTCCCACTTCTCACTCCTTCTCACAGCTGTAAATCAGACACCAGAATTCTGATTGATTTTTTCCCCTCATGCTAGCAAATATTAAAGGGACAGCCTAATTTCAGCACCAGTCTTAACAAGCCTTTTAAATAGGATTAAAGCATTCCTCTGGTGGCGCTCAGGTTTCCCTCCTGGATCTTCTTCAAGGAATATGAATCCCCTCTCCTTCCTGCCATTGTACAGGACAGCAATTGCTGCCAGAGGGAAAAAGGCAGCATAGAATATATTCCTTGATACTTTATTACCATGACTACCCCAGGCTAGAGAACCCAGCAAAATGGTGGTGGTGGTGGGGACAACAGACTTTAACAGTGATGTTAAAATATGCATATTCCATTGGTAAAAATCAGTGGGTAGGAATGACTCTTGTGGCTTATGGTTAACAGGTGCAGAAGCAAGAATATGTTGTTATGTGGAAGAAAATGAATCTCAGAATATTTTTGATAGTCTGGATTCCCCCCTCCACTGATCCCGATGAATCACTGGACTCTGACTTACCGCAGTAGTCCCTGCACTTCTCCAAAAGTGGTTAGAATAAATGAATGAGCCAGTCTAATACAGGGGATGATGTTGTGGGTTTTGACTATGAAGTTCTGCTCAATCATGAGGTTTATCTGGTTCTAGAGAAGCCAGTCACTCCCCAGCCTAATCTACCTCACACGGTTCTTACGAGCATAAAAACAGGGGGATGTACCTGCACTGAATTTCTTGGGGAAACTGCAGGCTAAAAAAGTAGCAGGTGGATTCAATTTGCTTATTTATCTCATTTAAAGCCATAACTACAACTTAAATTTTTACTCTGTATATAAGTACCTTTAGGTACTATTTTTTTAGGGGATTGAACGCTTCACATATTTATGAATAAAGGTAATGTATGACATGAGAAACTTTTTGAGGTATATTAGGCTGTTGTTGTACAGCTGTTTCTGCTCCTGTGATTGCAACAGAAAATAAATAGTAATTTCACTGCATTCAAAGTAACAATAACAGTGGCATGAAGGCCACTAGGGATGCCAGCCTCCAGGTGGTACCTGGGGATCCCTTGGAATTACAGCTCATCTCCAGACTATAGAGATCAGTTCCCCTGCAGAAAAGGGATGCTATGGAGGGTGGACTCCATGGCATTGTACCCCACTGTCCTCCCCAAGATCCATCCCCAAATCTCCAGGATTTCCCTAACTGGATCTGGCAACCCTGCCTCCCACCCGTTCCCTGCCGGTGGCCAGGAGGGACCTGGCAGTCCTAAAGGCCACTAAAGTGATCTGCCTCCTATGTCACAATTCTGTGTTTCAGGGGAGTTTCAACGTAGTTCCTGTTCTAGTTTATACCAGCTTGGGAGCTGCTTTGTAGATTTGTCTTCCCCTCTTGTGCACACTGGAATTCACAACTGGTAACTGATAGTCTCTTTGCCATAGTAAGTGGAGAATAAATTAATTTTACGTTTTTCTTCTATTCAGAAAAAATGGGAGTCCTGCTTAGAATTGTTCAGTCTGACTTTGGTTTTTAAAAAGAAAGACTCGATACTGAGTACTTCTCTTCTTTGCCCTCTCCCCAGTCACTTCTCAGGATTGCCTTTCACTTGGTTTGGTTTTGCTCTTGTGGTCTTTTTTCTCATTAGTCCCTGGTTGCCTTTCAAGAAAGGATCTCAACTCACAAACCCTTCACAATAAAGGGCACACTGGCTTCAACAAAGTTTATAGACATGCTTAATTTGGCTAACTTTTAATCAAGTACAGCTTAATTTTAAATGTGTGGTGGTAGACCACTCTCCCTGTCTTCCACTATAATTAGGAAGCAGTTATGCCCTGGTAAAACATTTCTATCCCTAATGAATTGACTTTACTTCTCATTTACAGACACTTGTGCAACTTGTATAAAAAGGTATCCAGCGGCTTCTTTTTGGTACAGCAATACAGAAGTCCATGTAAGCCCACAAAATTCAGTTTTCCACTTAGAGTTTTGACAAAGCACTGCAATGGAAATTGTAGGGTTGCCAGGTCTGGGTTGGAAAATACCTGGAGACTTTGGGGGTGGAGCCAGAGTTTGGGGAGGGGAGGGGTCTCAGCAGGGTACAATGCCATAGAGTCCACCCTTCAAAGCAGCCATTTTCTCCAGGGGAGCTGATCCCTGTCATCTGTCATCTGGAGATCAGTTGTAAAAGCGGGAGATCCCCAGGCCCCACATGGAGGCTGGCAACTCTAGGAAATTGCAAGAAAAATTACTCATGTGCCCGTCTAAAAACTGGCCTCTCTGTATCATTCCTTTACTTCCTGCTGGACTAGATTGGAAAACTCAGTTCACAACAATGAGAGTGCTGTCAGCCAAGCCTATCTGGGAAGCTCATGTGCAGATTCTAATGTCTGAGTTGGGTGGGGTTGCTACATGAATTCAGCACATGTTTGCATCATATATAGGCTCAATGAGCACTATAATGTACATGTGGCTTTCCTGATAACTCCTACATGGAAAGATTTTTCTGTGTGTGTGCAGCCGTGCCTAGAAGTCATGATGACTTCTGGCAGCTCCTACTGGGGCATGGAGGACATTCCAAGAGAGAAAAAGAAAAGAACTGATTCTTTTCCAGTTCACAGAAACCTTCCTGCCTGGTTGCATAAAGAATGGTATAGTGGTTAAGAGCAGAGGACTCTAATCTGGGAGAACCAGTTTTTATTCCCCACTCCTCACATGAAGCCTGCTGGGTGACCTTGGGCCGGTCACAGTTCTCTCGGAACTCTCTCTAACCCGTCTTCCTCACAAATGCTGCGGTCACACACACTAAATAATCCAGTTGGATGGGAGACTGATGTAGTACCATCATGGAAGAATCCCTTGAGGAGGAGTAGGGAATGGCATTGTCAGGAAACCTTATCTGAACTTGGAGCATATTGGTAGCTGGGTTCTATTCAAGTGGCTGCAGGATCGATTCCTCTCCTAATAAGGGAGCATCAGGTGCAAGCACTAGAACCTGACTCAGCATGCCTGCCTGGTGATACTTATGCAGGAGGCTGCCCCAAGCAGGATATAAAGAGGAAACAGTAGGAAGGTGGACTTCATTAGATATCTGTAGACTGTTATTGCTGTAAGAAGCCCCCAATGACTAAAGGGATGGGAGGAACCTTCTTTATGTATATTGTGGTTTGCTTTCTTTTCTGCAAGTAAAGTATATTTGTGTTACCACAGCACCTTGCCTCACTAAACTTCCTTTGACCAGTCAAATCCATTAAAAAGAACTCTTGCCACAGGCAAGAAAATGGCCTCTGGCATAACAGCCATCAAGGAAGTCCAGGGTTGTTATGCGGAAGGAGGCACTGGAAAACCATCTCTGAACACCTCTTGCCTTAAAAGCCTTATGGGGTCAGCATAAATTGGCTGTGATTTGATGGCACTTTCTGTCATCATCTTCTAAAATTAATGCCATGCATAGGCGTCAACTTCAGGGGGGCTGAGGGGCATGAGTGTCCCGAACTTTTCCAGTCCCCCCTCGGAGCACCCAGCACCAAGACAGAGCCTTGCAACCCCCCCCTTTTTGAAAGTGGAGAGTTTTTTCCCTCCGCTTTCTGAGACGTGGGGTGGGTTGGGACTGGGAGGGAAGTCAGGGAGGGGGCTTGCTTCCTGTCCCACCAGCAGCTCCCAGCAGCCCTCAGTTCAGCTTGGAGGAGCTGGAGCCTGGAGGCTGCACATGGAGTGGCTTTTCAAGGGGGGAGGTCAGCTGCGGGGGTAGTTTGCTCCCTAGTCCCCAGCCTATGCTGCAGAGACTCAGAGCCCCTGGGATGGGGGGAGGTGTGCCTCTTCGCTCTCTGGTGTCTTCGCCGCCGGGCAGCTCCGCCATGCATGCTCCAAAGTGTGTTCCCGTTAAGGTGAGTCCTGTGCGCTACCTGCACTAATTTTTACTCCTGAGTGCACAGCTGTTTGGCTGAGCTCAGGATGATTAAATTCTCTGGCTGCTTCCTTCCCAGGCTGCTGCAGTCACAGCTTGCTCAGTTGTGGTGGGCGGGGCAGGAGCACTACAAAGCCGAATCCCCCTCCTTTTCCTCTGGAGAGGGAAGGGAGGGGGAAGAAGAGAGAGAGCACGCCAGAGGTACAAGCGTACCTGTGGTTTTGAATTTACAGTAATTAGACTTGGGGGGGGGGTAATACTGTCATTTTCCATTTGTTTTACATTTTGTTTTAAAGTTTACATATTTGTTCATTCATATCCCGATATATTTGTGTGCATTCATGCCATAGCTTGGCTCAGTTTCTTCTCTAGTTGTTGCTTTCCCCTTTACATTTTGACTCTTGTCTCAGCTGCAGAGTTTATTTCTTTGTTGCCCATTGTTGCCTTAACCATTGTTGCCTTACTGATTTATTACACTCAGCTGCTTGATTTATTTACCTTCTCTGTTATACAAATCCGCCCCCACCCTCCCTTTGGGTGCCATTGAGTGGTGAATAGGGTGAGTGGACTCCTTCACTTCATTTAATTTTACACTTGCCAAAACATCTCTCTCTCTCTGAGTTTTTGATATTTGATTTTCTTTCTCCCT
>NW_015160230.1:414516-498517 GCF_001447785.1 Gekko japonicus
CGGACTTTCAAATTTGTGACCATTTGTTTGTCTTATGCACATGGTATGTATATCTGCAGATATTAAGGTGACTATTCTAAAAATGAATTTAAATAAAACACACAGCAGGAGACCACTGAGATACCGCTATAGCCACTGGCCAACTCCCAGCTTTTCCTGAGTTTAGCGCAGCCTAGGGGCATGGCTAGGGGGGGTCCCATGTAAGGCCCGTGCAACGCAATCCCCCTGGCCCACCCCCCCCCCCCCCCCCGGGAAATTGGAAAGTCTACGCCCCTGATGCCATGCATCTGAGCCATCAGTTTACAGGAGTTATAGCCCATACGTGGAGCTTGTGTAGTTACTTAGGGAAGGGGCTGTATGGCAAGTTATACGGCTGTGTCTATTACTTTCCAAGTGAGAATGTTAAGAGGTAGCGTCACTGACTGGCTAGACCAGTTGTAGTGCATTTTCTTCATGACCCCATGGACCACCCAGACACAATTCATTCTGCTGTAGTTTTTTAAAGAAACCCCATTCATTTTGTGTCTGCTTATTCACCACATGTGAACCAAGAGTAAAGAAATGAAAAGATGAGAATAGCTAGAGTGAATAATGAAGCAATTAAAAGCCCTAGCTAAGCTGAAGCCCTTTGGAAATGTGGAAAGCAACTGGAGAGCATTCAAGCAGCCTTTCAACCTGTGCATGCCAACATTTGGTGCAGGTAGACAGATCATCACAAGTTACTTTATGACAATAGTCAAAGCATTTGATGTTCCTAATTGTCTTGAGTTAAGCCAGAAGCTGCACACAATTACACAATGTGAATTACAAGACTTTGAGAAGAACTGCATGTGATATAAAAGCAAATTGTATTGGAGAGACATTTCCAGCCAAGTCCTTATGCTGAGATAACACTGTCAACATTTCAGAGTGCAAAGGTAAAGGGTAATCAGAGGAAAAACCTGTGACAGGCAATGGTGAAGGTGCTGAGGTACCCAATTGTTATGGCATAGGCACCCCCAACTCTCTTGAATCTGTGGACACTTTGGGAATTTTGGGAACAAGGCAGTGGTTCCCCAAACAATATTGCTACCATGGAGATGGGGCCAAACATAAAGAGCTGGGAAGTTCCACAAAATGATTGGTGGTTCCAAGCCAAACATTATCCTATGATGGAGGCAGCTGTGCCCCCTGAAGATGCAAAAGCAACACCCATTGGGCTTTTCTGAAATACTACCTTCTCCCATTGAGATGGAGGACAGTCAGGATTAGCTCTTTGCTTTGGGGAAGAGATATTTTAGGAAAGAAGCATGTGGGCATCAGGAAACATGTTGGTGGGCATACTTTGGGGATCACTGTGTTATAGTATGCAAATGCAATGATGATTTTGGGAAATGCATTTCTGATGGCCTCTAGTTCACAAAAGATTATGCTAGAGTAAAGAAACTTGTGATTCTTCAAAGTCCCATAAGGTTCCTATTGAAAGCAGTCAGTGTTTGCTCTGATACTATTGTTAGGATAGATGGTTCTGGCATTCTGCTCTGTCAGCAAGCTGCCATTCTACCTCGGAGAAGGGGAGTCCTAAGCAAGTTTTTAAATTAATGGCATTTTTGAAAGTCACCTTGAACACTTGATTTATTTTGACCGAAAGGAAGTAGAAAGGTGTGAACCAGAGCCTATTAATATGCGATAGGATTCTTTGTGTTTTTGGCTGTAAAAGGACTACCATGGTTTCCCCTATGGAATAATTAAAACAGAGCGAGCATGTGGAACTGTGTATCAGAGCAGCTCCCCACAACAGACACCCTAGGAGGTAGGTGGGGCTGAGAGAGCTCTGACAGAAGCTGCTCTTTTCAAGAACACCTCTGACAGAACTATGGCTTGCCCAAGGTCATCCAGCAGCTGTGAGTGGAGGAGTGGGGAATCAAACCCGGTTCTTCCAGATTAGAGTCTGCGCACCTAAGGAAGGAATAGTCCTGGCCTATCTCACAAAGTTGTTGTAAGGATTGCTAAATAATGTATGTGAAGCTTTTTTAGCACAGTGCATAAATGCAAATGCTACATTTTTATACACACTGTTTAGTAACAAGCCCATTTAAACTCTGCAACATTTATGTCTCAATAAATATGCTTCTAATTGGGCTATAAATATTATCTTAATTGTATATCCGTTTTAAATGCATTACTCTGAATTGTGTTCTACTAAAATAAATGAAACTTACTTCAACGTAAGTGTTGTTGTTTATGGGAATCTGGTGATTTAAAAAATGACCATGAAGCACAGGGGGCAATATGAAGACTGGCAAACATTCTTACTTCAGAGGTCCGCAGCTTTGTTGAACCTGTTAGTGTTATTGGAATTTAGAGAAATGATGGCGGACACCAGCACCAGCACAAAATAGATGTCATGGAAGAAGGGACCAGTCACAAAATGGATGTAATGCGGACCGAGGCAAATCACAAAGTGTTGGCAAGTTCCAAGCCAAACACTCTCCTCTGACCAAGACAGCTGCTTTGGAATGGGTTCTCTCTGCAGATCCAAAGATGAAGCCTTCATGGGTCATCTGAAGTACTTATAGCTCCAAGTGGGGGCGGGGGGCTTGGATGGCCTCTTTGCTTTGATGAAGAGGGGTTTGGGGGGAGAAGCTAGTGAGCCCCAGGAAACATATTGATGGGGCACCATGGCTTTGAGGATCACTGGTGTAGTTGATTTTGAATTAGCAATATAATGTAGTTTGCAAACAGTTGACCCTTTTTCACCCTTAGCAGAGCCCTTGTGTTTTTAGCTGTATGTGTTTTAGCTGGCACACTCTCCCCAGTACACTGTACCTGGAAGGGATTTGCTTGCTGAATTTCTGTCTGATGTTGAGGTCACAGGAACTCTGGCAGTAAGGAAGCAGAAACCCTGTTTACAGCAGGCCAGAGGTATGAGAAATATATTCCAGCACCCCTAGAGGCTCAGGCCAGTATTTGGGTGTTACATCAACCCTTTGAAGGTTATGTTGAGAAACGGTAGTTTGAACAAGTGAGCATCATAACACGAAAGTTTGAATCTTGACTTCCCCATTTTGAAATCCAGCATTCAGACTACTCTATCATACTGGCCTGTCTTCAAACATGTAGTTCTTCCAACAGAAAAGCATTTTTATCTGCAGAAGAGGGGGCAGTAATTACCACCAGCTCTCCCCACCCGTTTCCCCCCTATACAGTTCTTGATAATCCACTGAGCCCCCCTCCCGTAACAGAATTAGGATGGGACTCAATAGGCTGTAGCCGGAGGGAGTAGCAGGAAAGTTCCACTCTATGCACTCTATGCACCACTGGATCTGCTTTTGTAGTGGTTAAACTTTGTTGTGAATTGCACATGCATCAGCTTAGTGGGAGGGAGGGAGGGAAGGGAGGGAGGAAAGGTAGTATCAAAATGAGAGAGAGGTGAACAGAGCATGTGCTGTGACAGAAGGAAGAGTTGTGAATGCATTACCGAGGCAGATGGGAATACATCATGAGTTCAGAAGGTGGAGAAGAAAAAGAGACCAGCAGTACAGATGGCACGCTTCATTGACGGAGGGAGACCTGGGGGGGTGTTCCATAATCCACTGTGCATGTAGCTGGGGATAGGGGATGACTGTGTGGGTTGCAAAATGTCGGCTACACGTTTTTAGTTAGTTTACACATTTAAAATATGTTTTCAGCCACTTTACTGGTTGCTTTGAAGACTGGATAGGGAAAAGCATTATTAATACCGCAGATTACCAGGATCTCATTAGCTGGAGAAGCTCCCATTTTTGGCAATAGTCCATGTTTGTTTTTGCATTGCTTTGATCCAGTTCTTCTCCACACTTTTTTAATTTGCTCTTTCATCCCTCAGTTTCATTTTATCTCGTGGGTTATGATGATCCATGTGATTTTGTCAATCACATTACCGCCTAGGTCTGTTACAATGATGTCACAGATGCGAGCAAAGAAAGCCGTATACATTGGCTGTGACAATCTGATTAAACTGCCTCGGAGGCAAATGAAGCTGAGGACTATGGGAGCAAAGGAGAAGGGAAAGGACCGTGAGAAGGAAGAGCAGCCAGAGTGGGCTGAACAGGAATGAGATCACATGACTGTTCTGTAAAGTGAGTTCAGGTGGGGCAGCTGTGCTGGTCTGAAGCAACAACAATGTCTGAGTCCAGTGGCACCTTTCAGACCAACGAAGTTTAATTCTGGGTAGAAGCTGTTTCAAAGTATCTGAAGAAGTGTGCATGCACAAGAAAACTTACACCCAGAATTAAACTCAGTAAAGTGACTCTTCTTTAGTAATTTGTTTGGCAGTGTTGAATGTTGTTTCACAATGCTGAAATTAGAGAACATTCAGCACTGCTGTACAAATTATTAATTTAAATAATAGAAGGCCCGTCTTCTTTGACCTTCAATCTTTCCCAGCATCAGGGTCTTCTCCAGTGAGTGCTCCCTTCTCATTTGGTGGCCAAAGTATTTGAGCTTCAGTTTCATTATCTGGCCTTCCAGGGAACAGTCAGGGTTGATTTCTTTGAGGATTGACTGATTTGTTCTTCTTGCAGTCCAAGGGACTCTCAAGAGTCTTCTCCAGCACCATAGTTCAAAAGAATCTATTCTTCGGCGCTCGGCCTTCCTTATAGTCCAGCTCTCGCAGCCATACATGACTACTGGGAATACCATTGCTTTGACCATGCGGACTTTTGTTGGCAGGGTGATGTCTCTACTTTTTATCATGCTGTTTAGGTTCGCCATCGCTTTCCTCCCAAGGAGCAGGCGTCTTTTAATTTCATGGCTGCAGTCACAGTCTGCGGTGATCTGGGATCCCAGGAACGTGAAGTCTGTCACTACTTCCACGACTTCCCCTTCTATTTGCCAAGGAGTGATGGGGCCGGATGCCATGATCTTAGTTTTTTTGATGTTGAGCTTCAAGCCCACTTTTGCGCTCTCCTCTTTTACTCTGAGCAAGAGGCTCTTTAGATCCTTTTCACTTTCAGCCATTAGAGTGGTATCATCTGCATATCTGAGGTTGTTGATCTTTTCCCCAGCAATCTTAATTCCCGCTTGTGATTCATCCAGGCCAGCATTTCGCATGATGTACTCTGCATATATATTAAATAAGCAAGGTGACAGTATACATCCTTGTCGTACTCCTTTTCCTATGCTGAACCAATCAGTTGTTCCGTATCCGGTTCTAACTGTCGCTTCTTGGCCCTTATACAGGTTTCTCAAGAGACATGTGAGGTGGTCTGGTACTCCCATCTCTTTAAGGACCTGCCATAGTTTGTTGTGATCCACACAGTCAAAGGCTTTAGCATAGTCAATGAAGCAGAAGTAGATATTTTTCTGGTACTCTCTTGCTTTCTCCATAATCCAGCGAATGTTGGCAATATGATCTCTCGTTCCTCTACCTCTTCGAAACCCAGCTTGTACTTCTGGTAGTTCTCTATCCACGTACTGTTGAAGCCTAGCTTGTAGGATCTTGAGCATGACCTTGCTAGCGTGTGATATGAGTGCAATTGTGCGATAGTTTGAACATTCCTTGGCGTTGCCCTTCTTTGGGATTGGAATGTATACTGATCTTTTCCAATCCTGTGGCCACTGTTGCGTTTTCCAAATTTGCTGGCAAATGGAGTGCAGCACTTTAACAGCATCATCTTCTAAGACTTTGAATAGCTCAGCTGGAATACCATCACCTCCACTAGCTTTGTTGTTAGCAATGCTTTCTAAGGCCCATTTAACTTCACATTCCAGGATGTCTGGCTCAAGGTCAGTGATTATACCGTCGTGTTTGTCAAGGACATTGAGGTCTTTCTTGTATAGTTCTTCTGTGTATTCTTGCCATCTTTTCCTAATCTCTTCTGCTTCTGTTAGGTCCCTACCGTTTTTGTCCTTTATCATGGCCAGCTTTGCATGGAACGCTCCCTTGATTTCTCCAATTTTCTTGAAGAGATCTCTAGTCCTTCCCATTCTATTGTTTTCTTCTATTACTTTGCACTGTTCATTCAGGAAGGCCTCCTTATCTCTCCTTGCTGTTCTCTGGAAATCTGCGTTCAGTTGGGTAAATCTTTCCTTTTCGCCTTTGCCTTTCGCTTTCCTTCTTTCCTCTGCTATTTGTAAAGCCTCATCAGAAAGCCACTTTGCTTTCTTACATTTCTTTTTCTTTGGGATGGTGGTGATTGCTGCCTCCTGTACGATGTCACGAACCTCTGTCCATAGTTCTTCAGGCACTCTATCTATCAAATCCAGACCCTTGAATCTATTCTTCACCTCTACTGTATATTCATCAGGGATGTGATCTAGGTCAAACCTGAATGGCCTCGTGGTTTTCCCGATTTTCTTCAGTTTAAGTCTGAATTTTGCAATGAGTAGCTCATGATCTGAGCCACAGTCAGCTCCAGGTCTTGTTTTTACTGACTGGATAGAGCTTCTCCATCTTTGACTGCAAATTATATAGTCAATCTGATTTCGGTGTTGCCCATCTGGTGATGTCCATGGGTAGAGTCGCCTCTTAGGTTGTTGGAAAAGGGTGTTCGCTAATTAGAATGACCCAAAAGATGTTTCCTAGTCGTATCAAATGGGCGGCTGGGTTCCATCACCTGATAATCTGTTCTCTCTCTACAGTGATTTCTGCAATATTTTTGTTGATGTCTAGATTTCTGTGGACTTTACAACCTTGGAAGGCTGACTCACTCTAATAATTTCCTAAAGCAGAAAAGTTTTGTTCTTCTTGTGTTCCATTGTATCCAATGAAGTCATCAGAACTGTTCATTGTTATGGGGGAAAAACAAACAGCTGCTTAAACAGATAAATCTGTAATCTAGAAGTTCCAGAAGCTAGGCTTTGGCGCTTTTACTGACCCAGATCTGTAGTTTCTAGCTGCGAAGCAGATGCATATCTTTTTGTTTGCATCTCTATTTACTTGAGAAGCTAAAGCCACCTAGAAGCAGGGGAAGGAGATGTTTGCCTAGATTTGGGCTGTTTTCCATGAGTGATACAAGTCTGTTGCATTTCTTACATTTGTAAATAGAATGAGAAGACTACATTTATCACAGCACACCTATGATTTCATAATGATTCTCTTCCAGTTCCTATACTTTATTAACAATATTCACAATATTACAAGTGCTGCATTTCTGACATCCTTTGTGAAAGTATCTTTAGTTCTTAGCTAGGGCTGCATTCACATGTCGTAAGCCAACCATGACAAGAATGAGGCCCCGAAGTCTGTTTCTGATATACAAGCTAGGATTCTAAATCATGGCTTAATCATAGTTTGTAAGCAAGAAAGAGACTACAGTTTTGTCACTTCACCCAGTTTGGATGTTGTGACGGATTGCACAGAAAAGCAGGCTTTTAAAATGCTTGTGTCAGAAAGTCCAGGAGTTCATGAGTTAATCTTCCCTGGAGAGAAGAGCTTATGTGATTGGCTGCTCTACTCACTCTCTGATTGGCCAACATCACCTGAGAGAGGAAATAAAATGGCTGATCTGGAGGGAAAAGAGGTCTTTCACAATTTGGTCTTTCACCTTTTGGTCTTTGTCTGAAAACTAACATCTGGATCAGTGGCCAGAGGGTTTGGCTTCTGAGGGAAGAGACATTTGGGAGTCAGTGTTTTCTGACAAGAAGTAGTCAGAAAAGTACTTCTAAAGAGAGAAGAAGAGAAACCGCATTGTCTTAGATATATTAAATCTGCTCTGAGAGAGAACTTAGATTCTCAGTCAGGAAAGCTTCAGAACAGCTTTATACAGACAAAGGATACTGGAGAAGGATTTGGCAGAGGGTCTGGATAGTTATAGTGAACTCCCATACAAGCCAAATAGTAAAAGGAGTTATTGCTTCTTAGGGACAAGGAGAATAACTTCCTGCCAGTGAAAGGGGCTGGAGAGAGAACCCTGGTTTGTGATAAAGGAGAGAAACTTAGACACCTCAGGAGTTAGTGAAAAACTGTAGTGTCTAAAGAGAAACCTAGAACTCTGAAGAAAGACTCTAGAAACATTAAGCAAACACTGTCCTCCAGAAGAAACATTAATAAGAACTGTGCGTCAACTGTTCTCTGGATTGCAAAATAACTTGGCAATCCAGAGAACTTCGTCATCAACTCCAATTTTTGGACCTCTTTTCACATTGTATATGTGTATTTGTTGTATTGTTATTAGTATTGTAATTTCAGATATATAAAGGATGTTTTAGCGCATACTTACAGCTTTTTTCTGGTAATGTTGATATCATGAGCTGTAATTCTCTAGTCACACATTTATTCAGCAGGGTGTCTTCTATGACTGATGGAGCAGTGAGCATGTGGGAGAACCTCTCACTGCATTTATGATGTAATGAGAGATGTGGTATACATATCTACCCATATGTGAATGGGTTCATTTCATATGATCCCTCCTCGGGGTTTTTTTTTAGATGGAAGTTTTTGAATCAGATATATGAAGGGACACATGCATGTGGTATCCATAAATAATTCTTTGTTTAAAAGAATATGCTATTTTCTTTGGCTTTTGACTTTTTTTAGGTTTTAAAATTACATGAGACTCAGGGAGCAGCCGTAAGCAGATCTACTTAGATCCAGTGATAATCGGACTTAGTACAGTTCTATCTGCAGAAGATCTTGTGCAACCACTAGCACTTTCCTCCTGATATATTGTAGTGCCCAGAAATTAGTTGCATGAGATATTGCACAAGCAGAAACACAAGTGGAGAATACAATAAGTTTGACTTGGCACAAGTGACTAGAGCAAGAGCTCCAAGTGGAAACGTTGGCATACCAGTTTCTCTGGTATACTGAAAACAGCAGAAGTCAGTATGGTTGGGTAAATAGAATTTGTGCCATTCTAGAAATAAAATAAGACTATACAGTTGGAAATCAAAGATTTAGAGTATTTAATACTTCTTCATGCCATTTTTTTCTGGACTACTTTTTTCTTTTAACAATTATTCATAGCTTCTTTTTTTCCTCCTCAGCACCAACATAATGTCTAAATGAAAAGCCATTGTGGAAAAAACCACCATATGTTTATCTATTGAGTACAAAGACAGATTGAAATGAGGCATATCAGTCCCGAGAGTTAGTGCAGTGTGGTCACCAGTATAGCTTTGATGTATGACATCTCAGTTTAGCTCCCCGTTTAGCATGAAAAGGGTTTGCTGTGTGCCTTAAAAAGGGATTTCTGAGCTCCTTCTATAAAAGGGCAAGCTAAAAATATAACCAATAAATATATTCCAGAGTGCAATTTGGGAAACTTCCTACTCTGAAAAATGATGGTGCAAATTTTATCATTTATTTATTAATAAAAAATAATATGCCACTTCTCCAGAGACCTGCTTGAGGTGATTCACAAAATAAATATAATAACATAATAAAACAGTAACAGTAAAAATTATAAGTTATGTCCATCCACAAAACAAGCCATAAACTCATGCATTAGAAATAAAAAATCATAAAAACAAAAACAATATTAAGATTAGCAATCACAAACACGCCAGAAAACCAGCTATTAAATGCAAAATGGGTGCAGAACAGCATAAAGCAGCCTGAAAAGGATATTAATAAATTAGTCATCAGGCTAGGAGAAGACCAAACAAACCAAAACCAAATCAGCCACTAAAAAAGATGGAACACCATTGTTAAAAGCCTGAGTCAAAAGAAATGTTTTGGCCTGGTGCCACCACTGACAGGTCCCTGTTTCTGGTCTCTACCTGCTTCAGCAATGTAGCTGGGGGCACAGAGAGCAGGATCTTAACTGGTAGGCTGCACAAATGCACTCAAGTCTGAATTGTCAGGCATCAAAAATAACTGTGCTGTCACATCTTTTCCATAGTGCCTCCTGCTTATATTGTTTTGTTATTTATAAGGTGCCCATGATGACTAAATGGTTGTCTTTAGAGGTGTAATCTCTTTGACCAGCAAGTCAGAAGACCCACTAGAAGTCTCAGGACTGCTTGCTCAGACTTCCAGTGTTTGCTTAATCTGAGGCATGACACAAAATTAGGAGGCAGGATGAACTGAAGACCTTCACTAAGTAAATGTCACGGTGTACTAGTGATTGGAAGCTTCATTGTGTGGTTCTTTCTATGTTCTGCAACCCTCTCTTTCCTTACCATTTTCTACAATAGCTCTGCTCCGAGTTCCCATTTCTGCAGTGTGATTTAGCTGCATTCTGTGCATTTGCACTGATTTTGCTTGTGTGGTTTTGGCAACATTTGTATTGCTTATCCTGCCAAGAAAGTATTAGCTTTTTTTTGGGGGGGGTGAGTAGTCATTCAAGCCCTGTCCTCTGGCAGAAAGTCATAATTGCTCAATGCATGAAGAGGCTGGAGGAGGTTTTGTTTTATCCCAGTGGGCCTTTTATCATTCTGGGAATGAGAGATAGTATGAAAGGAGGGGAGAGGGTGATGTGTCAAGATCTCTCAGAGGAAACAGTTCTGAAAGAAAAGCAGAATTTTATGTAGCATCAAAAGGCCAACATTACAATCAGAAGGACAAATGGTTCCCACTTGGTTGGAATTACTGTCCTTTTTTTCTTTCTGGCCTTTCTGAATTTTTCCTTTCCAGTGCCTTCCTCTCAGCTGCTGGTGTTTTAGGTCCCTTTTGCTCTTAGTCCTTTCCCATTCTTCTGCTTTAGCCTCAAAAACTTGTAAGGCGGTTCATTCACCATGTGAAATTCTGTCCCTTGAGAGATGAGAGGGCTTCTTTTCTCTTTTCTTTTCTCTTTGTGCCTCTCATGCTTAATGGGTCATTCGGGCAATTTGTGACAGCCACCCATACAAACTCAACTGTCTCTGCCAATATTTTTCAAGTTGTAAGTGCAGTTTGTCACTGCAGGGCAGGGCACCCTATTCAACAGCTACACCACTGCAAGATTGTAGCTAGATGCCCAGAAAAAATTGCATTTTAAAACATTGCAGAAAGAAGACTCAGCTCTCTTATTTATACATCAGCTTTAATGCTCAAAGTTCTTCACAGTCACTCACTCCAATTTAGAGAATGCAGTATGAAGTGTGATAAGAGATGTGACCGGGTGATAGCTGAAATGACACATTCTTCCTTTAAAAATCTTTTATTTCCAGATTTCTGTGGTAATATGGGGGGGAAATGCATTTTAGGACTTGGAGCTGTGGGATGGGAATATGGTTGTGCAGTATTCTTTAGGATGTATCATGCAGAAAACAAAAACAGATAGTTGATGCAAAAATACAAGTCAGGCTCTCTTCTTGTACCTTTGAATACCAAAAAAGTACAATATTGATTGACAGCTTCCTAGAATTTCTCTATCCCACCTGGCATGATAACAGACCAAACTGAGTTCTTGCTGCTTCCTGAATCACTAACTGCCACTGCCTATGACAAGAAAACAGTTCATCTCGCTCAAGATGCTCCTAATTTTTTGATTGCTTAGAATAAATTACAATGGATGAATCACTCAATAATCATAGATTCTTATACGCAATGCTGCATCCTTCTAATGCTCTACATTTGGCTGTAGTTAGGAACTGTGATGTCCAGCATCTCCTGCAAGTCCTGCTACTCATCTCATCTGCTCATGTAATATCAATCACACACAGAAAGTCCAAAGTTTGGTTACTATTTGCCTAGTTACTTGTTCCCATGGTCAGACTGACTCAAAGCAGCCTTCTCCTCTGCTCCAAATCAACAACTTGACTTGCTCCAATCCCTGAAGTTGAGCCACTATCACCAAAGCAGTGAAATATTGTTTCCTGGAATGAGTATGCCAGCAAGTTGAAATGAGTTCCCTCTGCACTCAGCCTTGTATATCTTCTTACATTTAATTGGTGCTCTTGCATGCTTTGAAGATAAGCTATTGAAAGGAACATTCACAGGAGTCCTGGCTCTGAAACTGGAATGCTATTAAACCTTCTTTAATCCCTCATTATCTCTGCTATTCATTCCTGCCTTCTGTGCCATTAGGGCCCAATCCAGCTCTGCAAAGGATCCCATTGACTGTTATGCTTACATCTTGATTGCAGTCTTGGCTGGCTGCATTCAGTACCATAAGTGCTGGACAGCTCCCAGCAGTTTATCATCTGGAAGATTGTGAATTGAATGGATGGTTAAGAGGGGTGGAGATGAAAACTGGTTGTGCGGGTCCTGAAGCTTCATTATTGTATATGCCATATGCAGAATCTCTCAGAGATTTCCCCAAAACATCTCGAAATTTATCATACCACCTTACTACGGAGAAAAGTCCCATCCAAGTTTGAATGCCCATTCTTATATAGATAAGTTTTGCAGTAATGTTTCATCTTTTTTCTATTCAGTATGGATATGCATGGAAATTTTATTTGGGTCGAACTTTTTTCATTTTGTTTATTAATAATTTTGTTTGGGTTCTTCGCTATCCTTATTGCACTTGTTTGGAATCATTGTATTCGGGTAATGTTCCTTTAGACTTGATCCGATAGCCTCAGACTGCCAGTCTCATCAGATCTTGGAAGTGAAGCAGAGTAGGCCTTAGTTAGTACTTGGATGGGAAACCACCAAGGAAGTTCTGGGTTGCTGCACATTGGCAGGCCGTGGCAAACCACCTCTATTCGTCTCTTGCCTTGACAACCTTACGAGGTCACCATAAGCTGCAACTTGTTGGCACTTTCCACCACCAGTGTTCCCTTTGGTTTCAATGGGAAATACATTTTCACCTGTAAGGTATTTTTTTAATCTACCAGCCAATTAGGATGACATTCTTGTGGACTGTACCCCTCTTCCAAAGGGACCCTCCATCCCAGTTTTCAGGCAGATCAGAGTGTCTGTTCAAGCAGTAATTAATAATGGAGTCCTAAGAAGAATTACCCCCTTTCTAAGTCCATTGATTTAAATAGTATAGCTCTGTTCAGGAGTGTGCTATAAAATTATCACAAACTGGGAGAAAAAAATTCTTCAAACTGACAAGTGTTCAGCATGTAATAGGGAGGAGGATTTGCTTTCACCTGGCTGCCCTTATGTTTAAAAACAGGCACCCCTACTTTACTGATCCCATTGGACGTGAATGTGGGCTAAATATTCTAGCCTGATGAGGTTCCTATCAGATATGTGTCTGCTGAGTCACTTGCTCCCCTCACAGCCCTGTAGCTGCTCCGGTGTCTGGGGAGTTATAGCCAGGCACTGATGAACTAACAATAATGGTCAGATGTGGCCTATTCAGTTTTCTACCAAACACTTCTATCAAAAACCACATAATTCAGATTACCCTTCCAAGCCTTAAGAAGTAGATTTTCTCCGATCTAATTTTGATTAGTTATGTTCTATTTTTTTTTGCTGTCAAGTCACAGCCAACTTATTGTGACCCCATAGGGTTTTCAAGGCGAGAGATATTCAGAGGTGGTTTTCGTCACTGCTTGCCTCTGTGCAGCAATCCTGGTATTTCTTGGTGGTCTCCCAGCCAAATACTAACCAGGGCCAGCCCTACTTAGCTACTGAGATCTGATGACATTAGGCTAGCATGGGTTATCCAGGTCAGAGTTATGTTGAATACACATCCCTTTTTTCAGTTCACAAGGGTGCATTTAAACACCAGTCATTCTACACAAGGGGTCATGGATGAATGTTCAGTATAATCCATCTTGTGGTCTTGATCTACAGTCAGGGCCACTCAGCCAAGTTTAGCATCAGCTGCAGGGCAGACATGCAGGTGATTATAGCAGTCCTCATGAAAAGCACAGTCTGCATAGGGCAGGAGTTATTCCAGTGTGAGGTTCTTTTCCGCTGAGTTCGGGAGGGAAAGTGAAGTCGGTATAACAGATTGAGGTGACGAGAGAGGAGGTCCTAAAACTGATACACAACTCAAAAACTGATAAATCACCAGGCCCAGATGGCATACATCCGAGAGTTCTGAAAGAACTCAAATGTGGACTTGTGGATCTCCTGACAATAATCTTTCCTTAAAATCAGCCTCCATTCCTGAGGACTGGAAGGTAGCTAATGTCACTCCCAACTTTAAAAAGGTTTCAAGAAAAGATCCGGGAAATTACAGGCCAGTCAGTCTGACGTCGGTACCGGGTAAATTGGTGGAAACCATTATTAAGGAAAGAATTAGTAGGCACATAGATGAACAAAACCTATTGAGGCAGACTCAGCATGGGTTCTGTAAGGGAAGATCTTGTCTCACTAACCTGTTAATGTTCTTTGAGGGGGTGAACAAACATGTGGACAAGGGGGATCCAATAGATATTGTTTACCTTGACTTCCAGAAAGCTTTTGATAAAGTTCCTCATCAAAGGCTCCTAAGCAAGCTCAAAAATCATGGGATAAAAGGACAAGTCCTTTTATGGATCAAAAACTGGCTAATTAATAGAAAACAGAGAGTGAGTATAAATGGGCAGTTCTCCCAGTGGAGGGGGGTAAGCAGTGGGGTACCACAGGGATCAGTACTTGGTCCACTGCTTTTTAACTTGTTCATTAATGATTTGGAGTTGGGAGTAAGCAGTGAAGTGGCTAAATTTGCGGATGATACGAAGTTGTTCAGGGTGGTGAAAACCAGTGAGGATTGTGAGGCACTCCAAAGGGATCTGTCAAAGATGGGCAAGTGGGCGTCAACATGGCAAATGGGGTTCAATGTGGCCAAGTGCAAGGTGATGCACATTGGAGCCAAAAATCCTAAATATAAATACACATTGATGGGGTCTGAACTGGCAGAGACAGATCAAGAGAGAGATCTTGGAGTTGTAGTAGATAACTCACTGAAAATGTCGAGACAGTGTGTGACTGCAATAAAGAAGGCCAATGCTATGCTGGGGATTATTAGGAAGGGTATTGTAAACAGATCAGCCAATATCATAATGCCCCTATATAAATCAATGGTGAGACCTCATTTGGAATACTGTGTGCAGTTCTGGGCACCACACCTTAAAAAGGATATTATAGCTTTGGAAAAAGTGCAGAAAAGGGCAACTCGAATGATAAAAGGGTTGGAACACTTTCCCTATGAGGAAAGGTTAAAGCGCTTAGGGCTCTTTAGCTTGGAGAAAAGACGACTGAGGGGTGACATGATCGAGGTTTATAAGATTATGCATGGGAAAGAGCAGGTAGAGAAAGAGGTACTTTTCTCCCTTTCTCACAATACAAGAACCCGTGGGCACTCCATGAAATTGCTGAGCGGTCGGGTTAGAACGGATAAAAGGAAGTACTTCTTCACCCAAAGAGTGATTAACACTTGGAATTCACTGCCACAGGAAGTGGTGGCAGCTACAAGCATGGACGGCTTCAAAAGGGAATTAGATAAGCATATGGAGCAGAGGTCCATCAGTGGCTATTAGCCACAAGGTATAGATAGGGACTCTGGGGCGAGTGATGCTCTATCATTTTGGTGCTTGGGGGGGTCAACAGTGGGAGGGCTTCTAATGTCCTGGCCCCACTGGTGGACCTCCTGATGACACTGGTATTTCTGGCCACTGTGTGACACAGGGTGTTGGACTGGATGGGCCTTTGGCCTGATCCAACATTGACATCTCTTATGTTCTTATGTAACATGACATTCTTGCCTGCACTGTTTGGATTCTAGAATGTTATCAAAAGGAGGCAGTTTAAGTGCAGAATCAATAACACAACACAAAAACAAACACTTTTCACAGCTACCAGTTCTCCCTAGTTTCCTTAGTAAGAGTCCTGCAGGTCCTCACCATCTCTCAAATGATGAAGGTGACTGATATTTAATGAGCAAGGTAATCTATAGCTAAGTCTCTATTTGATGGATCATGATGCTTGGCCATTTTTTTTCTAGTCTACATTAAGAATACATGGTTTCCAAGTCTCCATGAAGCCACAGACAACTTCCTGTGCTCCTGTTTCCAATACTCTGAAGGAAGAGGGCAAACAGTACTTTGCTAATGATGAGGAGGGAACATGGCTCCGTGGTACAGGGTCTGCTTTGCATACAGAAGGTCCTAGCTTCAGTGCTTGGCATCTCTGGCGAAAAAGATCAGGTAGCAGGTAGTGTGAAAGTTCTCTACCTGAGACTGTGGAGAGCTGCTGCCAGTCAGACTAGACCATTCTTTGTTTCTCCCTCCCCCACCTCTGCAATTTTCTGCATTAGAATGAGGGATTTGAGAAAGTGAGGTCTGACTCACAGAAGCTTATGCTGAACATAAATGTGATGAGTTTTTAATGTGCTACTGGATTTCTCTGGGTTTTTCCCCTAGTCCAGTAGTGGCGAACCTGTGGCACGGGTGCCAGAGCTGGCACTCAGAGCCCTCTCTGTGGGCATGCGTGCCATCGCCCCAGCCAGGCCCAGACCATCATTAAAGTGTCGAATTCTCTGCCAAATAATTTAAAGTAAATGAAAGCATTTGGGATTGCTTTCCTTACTTTGTTTGGATCATCTTAAGTTAATGTATAAGTTGTTTTTTCTAAAGTAAAACCTCAGTATTCAGGTTAAATTGCCGTGTTGGCACTTTGCGATAAATAAGTGGGTTTTGGGTCGCAGTTTGGGCACTCGGTCTCTAAAAGGTTCGCCATCACTGCCCTAGTCTAACATGGCTATTCCTCTAGTATAGTCAGAATAGACAGTATGGACCTTGATAGACCAATAGTCTGACTCAGTAGAAGACAGTTTTGCATGTTCCTCTTGTTGTTAATTTACACTGATACCTTCCTTATAAATGTTTTATAATTTTAACCTGTTTTTACCTTTTAATGTAAGCCACCCTGAGCCTGCCTTGGCGGGGTATAAATTTAATAAAATAAATAAATAAACTCAAGGCAGTATACAGAGAATTCTCAGGCACTCCGCCTTCCAGGCAATGACCAGATCTAGATCTGCTTAGTTTCTGCACAGTTACATCATCATGTACTTTCAAGCCAAATCCTGGGAATTTTTGTAATTCATGCTACAACACAGGCAATTTAATTTGATATATGTTTGGATTCTGTTTACAAAACTATTCCAGTGTTTGCAGTGCTATAATGGACTGCAACATCAAAACTCCATTTGATAATCTGGACCATTGTCTCTGTACTGAACAAGTGTGTGAATCTGAGGAAAGAAAGTACATTCGTAGGCAATGTCAGTTTAGGAAATGGTTGGCTTCACTTTTGAAACAATTTGAGGAGGTTTTAAGAGTTCCTGAAAATGACCTGTGGGTTTTTGTTTTTGTTTTGTTTTTTTTAAAGGAATTAGTTCAGATTACCTGCAGAAACAAATGCAGGATGTTTGACCAAATTGGCTTGTATGTTGCAAATTGATCTGTTATGCCAATAAAGGTCTATGTATATGTATGTAATGCAAATTGATGTATCCAGGGGCTTTTCTGTAATCCTTCCTCTTTGCCTCTTTATTTCAGGAACCTTTTGGATAAGGACACATTCTCCAAGTCTGACCCATGTAAGTACACTTTGTGTTTAGCTTCCCTGTTTTTCATAATATGCTTTGGTTCTGGTTTTTCTTGTTCAGAGACATTTAACTTCTGTGTAGAATCCAGCTTTTTCTTTTAGTTTAAGATTTATAGGGTCCTGGGAGTCAGACTGTGCAAATATGTACAGGATTGCAACCTTTGGAATTATCCAGTCAAAGTAAGCACTTCTCAGTCTTTTCAGCTTGAGAAAGCACAGCACATACTTAACATTTCTATTGAAATGAATGGGAATTAAATGTATGCAAACTTTGACTGGATTGTTCACTGTGTTAATGACTCTGGGATGGAAACAATTGGTCCAAAGCAAAGAGCACTGAATTGTGAAAGCTGTCTAAACATTAAAACATTTGAGCTTTCTTTGCAGCAGCACTCCATTCTGAATAGCCACTTTCCACAAGAGTCTAGCGGCTCCTTAAAGACTAACAAATTTGTTTGTCAGAGCCCACTTCATCAGATGCATGCAGACTCATACAGCTACCATTCAGAACTGATAAATATAGTCAGATCCATACAAGGATCATTGGGTATGCAAGGGTGTTGGGTCCTCATTCTTATAGACAGAAGGTCCCAATCTGCTTGTACAACTGAATGTTCATACAGATTGCACCTCTCCCTTGCAGCAAATAGGAAGTCTGCTCCAACAGGGAGCCCCATGCATGCACTGATGTTCCCATACTTAATAAAACAAATCCCTGGGTCAGTGTAAGACTGTGCAAATGAACCTAGTAAATATAATGTGATTGGGGGGGTTGTGTGCTTTTGTGTGTCTCAGCCTCAGCCAGTACTCCCTCTAAGCTGTGGAGTCTTGTGAGCAAAGAGCTGCTGGCATTAACATTGTGAGCCAGCCATTTGGCTGCTGCATAAGTTAGTTGGCTCTGGAGCCATCCCTTCCTGAGCTAGGACAAAAATGGGTGAGCTGGAGGCTAAAAAACTGTGAGCCGGCTCACACCGACTCAGCTTAGAGGGAACACTGGTCTCAGCCTCATCTTTTGGTTTGATCCACTTTCTTCTGTCTGTGATTATGTGGTAAAGAATGCTCCTTCTGTAGAGATCCTAGGGAAATAGATCATATGCTTGGATCAAATATCCTTAGATCGTAGACAAAGGGGTGGGGACAAATGGCAGAACCTGAGAAAAAAATTAATGGAACCGCATTTTCTGTTTGCTGGATTGCCCAGTGTTTTGGCAGCAGCTCTTCATTAACACCTCATTAATCTTCTGTGCATTTCTGCTGTGCTTTTGAAAGGAAGCCAAATACACTAATGAAAGTGTCTTTATTGGCTAATTTAAGCAGTCAGCCTTAAGATCTCGTTTTGATTTCTGTGGTTGCTTTGTTAAGTCACGAGAGACCAGCGTTCATTTTGACTTTGTGTTTGCTGTAGTAGGAGGTCAAGTCTGCTTCCAGCTGAGCCTCTATAAAACAGTCAGGAAAAGGAAAAGTTGGTGGGGCACAACGGGATTGGTGTTTCAGGTGGGCTATGGAGGCAGGCTCTATGGAAGCAGCTCATGCTTGGAATAATAACAGCACTTTTGAACACACACACACACACACACACACACATGTTCCACTGGAGCCTATTAATAAAGGGGAGGGGAGGGGGGAGAAGCCTGCCTACCAAAGAGGGAGCCAAGCTGCCTGGACTGGATTTGAATGAGCAGATTGTGGGCATCTTTATGGATTCATCAGCAGATTAAGGCTGCAATCTTGTGCACATCTAGTCCTGTTCAGTGCAGTAAGATTTACTTCTGAGGTAATTAGTGTAGGGTTTGACTGCACACCCGGTAACTTTGGGACAGTGGGCTCCAGTGGTCCTGCTGTTGGGCTAGCCTCAACAAAGATAAACAATTGGAAGTCCAGTTCAGCCTGCAGTGGCATCTTGTATGGCTCCAGGATAGCATCATATCCCAAGGATATCCCCCTCACACACACACTTGATAAGCATAATAGCCACTGTCTCTTTATGCCATTCTCACCATTTAAAATTATAGACCTGTATCCTACCCCTCTGCTCAGCAGAGTTTGAAGCCTTCTTTCAGCCTAAGACCCTTCTTCCACTTCTGCTGCCAGGGAAGCTGTGTGAACTGGAGGAGGAATTTGGACTTTTGCTCAGAGGAGCAATAGGATGCATGCATATGATTTTAAACTGTGGGAGTCATTTAGTCCACCAGCACTTCTAGTCCATGCAGCAAGTCCAAAGCTCGAACATGCCTGTCAGGTGGCTGCCCACCCCCTGGCAGAGAACTGGCTGCATTTTCTAATTATTCTATCAGAACTTCTGATGTTCTGCTGAAATTTACCCTCATGTAACTTTGAGCAGCAACATAGGCTCTTCCATAGTCCTTGATGGCTCAAACAGATTTGAGGACATGAGATGGTTAAAGGAAGAACTTTGAAAGCACCTTTGTTGGGTAGCAAGAGCTGAAATGAATCTTTGCCTGCACCCTGAAGTGAGAGGCTGATTGGTGTAACATGGGGCTTGGAAGCTTCAGTGGGTACAAACTCCACAACCCAGCTTTTGTCTAGGACTAGCTATATGAAACATACAACATCTGTTCTTCCACATCTCCTCTGGTCACCTGTTTGCCTCTGGGCCCCTTTAAGATGATGGCTCTTACCTTTAATGCTCTTCATGGCATGGGATCCTCATAATTAATGGAGTGCATCTCTGATTATTCTCCTTAGTGTCGCTTACTTATCTTCCTCCTCTTTAATACATTCCCACAGATTAGACCACTCCTCCTCAGCCCAGGCTTGGGCATTATTGGTCATTGGGCCAACATTATGGAATGATGTACCTGAAGAGATGTGAAAGGCAGTCCCCATTTTTGAAGAGCTTGTAAATCTCTCCTGTTTCAGCAAGCTTTTTGTGAAGGCTGATGGAGTGATTACATATTTAGGGGACCCCCATTGGTATTTGTGACAGGCGTTTTTTGCCAACTGAGGATAACCACAGAGCCTCCTATGATTCTGGAGAATCAGGTTTGTTTTAAACTATGAGCCTTCCCCTCAGTTACCAGGTGTTCCTAAGGTAGCAAGTCTAAAAGCTTTGGATTTGCTGCTGTGAGGTTAGCTGTGTGATGAGCAGGTAGAACATAAAGATCACTGAGGCAGGAATTGGATTAAATAACAATGATGATTTATTTATTTACAGGTTGGTTTCAAAGAACAGATCAGCAGCACAGGTCCCCAGGTAGCCAAAGGAGAAACTTGGCCGAGGCACATATATTTAAGCTAGTTATGGCTTCAGCCTGTGCTTTGAATTTCCTTAATGTGTTCAGGTACAAAAGGCTTTTACTAACGAGACACCAGGCTGGATCCTCACTCACACACAGGATACCATCCGATGCCCTTTCCCAAGAGTCAGACTAAATGGTACAATTCTGCTCATTACCAGTGACAGGCCTAACAATTGGGTATTCTCCCCTATAGGTTTAGTTAAACCATTCTGCCACACTACCAGGCAAAGCTACCCTTCTAATTCTCTCCTCTTTTGCTGAGGCTGACCCAAAACTATCACTGCACTCTCCCTGAGGCAGATCTGAACTCTCACTGTGTTTCCCTCCAACATTCCAGCCCCACTCTGAAAGGTGATTGGATGGTGGAGCAGCACTCCCATAGGCTCAGCTGAGTGGCTGTCTTTCCCTTCAGGGGCAGGACAGCCTCTTGTCTGTCACAATATTCCTGTCTGATTGCAGTGTTTCCGTTTTGTTAGTCACCTTGAATCTCCAGAAACAGGCGTGGTATAAAGGTTTCAATAAATAAGTACATTCCAGCAAGGTCTGTGGCAGTTTTTTATGTGGGGTGTGAGTCAGTGTGGGCAGAGGTAGTGTTGCTAGACATTCAGCCTTTGCTTCATTTGCAGTATGGCTTCTGTTAAATATTAGTTGCCATCCAAGACCTGGCTCCATGCATTGAGTGACCAAGGACCCGATCACTCCCCAAGCACTGGTGTAAGACTTGTCTGCCTTTTGAGTGGATTCAGTTTCTGGTTTCCGTCACATATCATGTCTGCTCCTCAGTACCTTGTGTTTGTCTTTTGGGGCAGTAGGTACTTTGGGGGCAAAACAGCTTTCATTGCTAAAAAGGTAGGTGTGGAATAGCAAACAGTATCAAAGTGGTGAAAAAGAGCAAAGGAAAGAATGGATGGTGGGTTTTCAGTTTTCAGGAACACTGACTCACTCTCCCATGTATACTGACAAGGAAGTCTGCAATGAGCTTGCTTGGTTCTATTCCTTCAGAAGGCTCTGCTCTATAGGTCAAATGTGCATAACTGTGCAATGCAACACCACTGCTGAACTTTCTTTGCTGTGCCACTGGCTAAACTACCTCTAATTTTTCTCTTTTACAGTATGTGTGTTGTATACTCAGGGCATAGAGAGCAAGCAGTGGAGGGAGGTATGTAACCTGCATTTATTTCAAGTTTTGATGGAGAACTGTTGGTTTCAGGAGGATGGTGGGACTTGAGCTGATCAAGCTTCCCAGATCCTGTATTCTGTCTCTCATATTTTGTATAATGTTTGCGAAATACTTCCCTGATCTCAGTTTCCCCACCTTCATAACAGGTATTAAGTTATATCATCTGAAATGGAGGCTAGGTGAACCAATTTAGTGAGTATCTGGTTAAAACTTGTTTTCACATCTCTTGATCTGATAATGCCTGTGGTAGTTGTCGCAGTGATAACTCAAGTCACCACTGAATGTGTGCAGGCTTTACAGTGTGCCCCTGTCTTCAAGGCCAGGATTGCTCCTAAATCCCTTTGCACCAACACAGCACAATACTACGGTGGTAGGAAAGAAAATATGCTGGTGTACCATTCCTGTCATTAATGCAAAGAGGGAAAATGGATAGTGTTGGGAGCATATTTGAATAGGGGCAGCATGAGTGACTGTTAGTGCCAAACTAGATGTAGGGTAAAATGAAAGTGCCACTCATGTAGTAAAAGGGGAATGGGGTGTAGTTTTAAATGCAAAAGGCGTACATATGAACCCTCCCTGCTCCTTTGGGTTATTTCTCTGCAGCCCCTCTCTGCCAGTGCATTGCTTTCAGCCAAGGACCCCTTCTTGTTTTGTGAATCCCCAGCTGGGAGACAAGTAGAGATTCTGCCAAGGCAGTTACTCCCTGTGCTAGAGTATGAGCTTTGACAACTACTAATGCTCAGCTTCAGTACAAATCTACTCTAGATTGGATTATATATCTGCGACAGAAAAGAAGCCTACTCCTTCCTCCTTTCTGCTTTCCTCATTCTCCTTTTCTCTTATACTGTGGCTGTGGCCCTAATGGCAACACCAATGACCGTTTGATGGGGAAGCAGGGGAAGCAGGGGAAAAAACCCTATCCCTCCCTCTTGGCCTCCACCTACTTTCTCCAGCACTTTGGATCTATTTCAGCACCCTGCGAAATGTACTCACTACTCAAGGTGTCTGACAACTAATTATGCTTCTGTGTTTAAATGTCCA
Organism: Gekko japonicus; assembly: GCF_001447785.1. Taxonomy (NCBI): domain Eukaryota; kingdom Metazoa; phylum Chordata; class Lepidosauria; order Squamata; family Gekkonidae; genus Gekko; species Gekko japonicus. The sequence continues at coordinate 437,324 of NW_015160230.1, forward strand.
GAGGTGCCACTGCCGCCATGTTTTCTTTTGTCCTTGGATGGAATTGAATGATCAGGAGATATTGACATAATGCTCCACCTTCAGGAAAGAGAGCAGCATAACTTTAACCCCTCACACTTTAAATCAGTGGACAGCCCAGATGACTGGCCCCCAACTTTTACCTGCTCTGCCCTAGTCTCCATCGCAGTGAATGATAGAATCCTGATCTCAGTCAATGCATTCCAAAATGAGGGACATACGATTCAGCCAAGGGTGCACAGATCTCGTATATCAAGATGTATAATGTGAGCCTCCGTCATAGAACTCTGTGTCTTTGCTGTTTATACAAAGTTTCACATCACCAACACCTCCTCTTGTGACAGTTCTAACCATCCAACAGCCAGGAAAAAGAAAACAAAAAAGAGGAAACAAATATGATTTGTTGTCCTCAGCACTCTTACAGGTCTTCGGACACCAATGCCCCCCCCCCAGAAGTTCAGCTCCATTGCTGCAGCTGAGGCTACAAAGACAAAGCACCCCACATAGGTAAGCTATCCAGGAGGGGGGAATCCATACTTCAAAGCAGGACCCCTGCACAAGAAGAAGTATGATGGGTGTGCAGAGCATGCAGGCCCCATGGGTGTGGTGCACTGATTTAAAAACCTTCCTTTATTCAATAGGTGGGACTTGTGCTCTCCACATAAAGGACAGCAAACAAGTGCACACTGTGCTGAAAAGAGGCAGCTCTGTGTAGACCACAGATCCCCAAATGCAGGTAAGCTCTCACCATGCACTAGGGAAAGCAAGGTAGACCCCAGCTGCCCTTTGTCAGAGAGCACCAAGCAGATGCCACTCATGGCCCCCCTTACTGCTTGCAGGATCAGATCCTGGACATATGCAGCAGAATGGAGATGGCATTCCAGTGCAACACTCCATGACTAGAGGAGCTGTAAATGTTGCAGTGACTACACTGTGTTCACCAAGTGGTGAAGCTTCAACTGTAGATATCAGGGGGATTACCAATGGGAGGGGGGCTGGGACACGGAGAGCCCCTGGATTCGGCACTGTGAACCCAGACAAGACCCTCATAACCTCAACGATCTGTTGAAGCTGCTACTCATTTTTCACTGCTATCATTATCTCTCATTTCTCCACAGGTAACCAGGCAGACCTCTCACTCCCAGAGGCAGCTGTGCTCTCAAAGGCCATGCAGGCCACAATCAAAGCCTACAGCAGCAGGGACCATCAAGAAGCAAGCTGTAGCCCTCACAGGGCTCCTGTGCACAACAGATGACAGTGTGATAGATGCATCAGTGTGGTGATGCAGCAATGGGGAAAACTACACTTCTGGCTTTTATGCAGCTTTCTCAGGCACAAGAACTGAGTGAGAATCCACCCCTCTCTGATGCTTTCAAAATTCACATTGCCACTGAAATGCCTCAATAAAAATTGTGTGGGATCTCTGTTTCTTTCTGTTCTTACCGCTCACCTGACACATCTTCACAGTGGACGGAGAGCACAGTGGGAGGAGGCAGAGAGCTCTCCAGTGCTCAGGGCCTGTATCTTGCTACAGGGACAAGGAGGAGGGCCCAGCAGCATAATGGTCTCCTGACCCCACCTCAGGTTACTGGAACTTGGATAATCTCTGGAGTCTGGCTGCTTTATGGAGAGGGCAAGCAATTGGTCACAGGGGCCCTTTCTGCACTCTCCTTTTAATCCATGTTCACCACGGTGTCCTCCAAGCAATTCTGCACTAAAATCAAATTCAACCTTCTTTTTAATCCAGGGTTTCCCCCCCATTCTGCACTAAAATCGAGTTCAACCATCTTTTTATTCTGTTTTTCCCCCCCATTCTGCATTACATGACCTCCTACCTACCTACCTCACAGGGTGAGTGTTGCAGGGAGGGGAAGAGAAAGGGGTTGTAAGACGCTCTGAGACACCTTCAGGTAGTGAAGGACAGGGTATAAATCCAATCTCGTCTCTCTTCTTCTCTCTTCCCCTCAGTGGTCAGCCTGGTTTCAGCCTGCTGTCACCCCAGGTTATTTGGATGCTGTTTTGCCATGGACTTAAATTGCCTCAACTCGAACACTGGGAAAATCTGGAGTGGCAGGCAAATGCGGAAAGGACCAGGGCCAGCTGGGAAAAACTGGCAGATGCGGGCAATTGGCCAAGTGACCACTGAGGAGGTGTGGCTGCATGGGATGCGGGGGATGGGTACAATGAAAGGCATGAAGTCAGACAATAGGGCTGTTAATCCATGTGCCAGCCAACCTGCCTGTCTAGAGCACTACCCTAATCTCAGGTGTATGTGATGGTTCCTAGGAACTGAACCTGGGACTGTAGCCAGGGATTGAACCTGGGACTTTTGATCTGCTTTCCCTCTGAACTGAATATCCATGCCATAAAGAACTTCAATTGCCCATTTTCCCACATGAAACCTCTGTTAAGGGGACAGATCATTTTTCTCCAGAGCTGCTGGCAACCCTCTTAGAAGCTGGAGTTGTGTTGTAGATTTGTGGTTGGTTTGTCTAGATATAATTTTCTGTTTCTTTGCAAACCGCTTTAACTCTCCAGTAGGGAGAAAAGTGGGTTAGAATACAAATATATTCCTAACCAGTGGGCTGTGGAGTTGGCTGGCTTTTAATGAATGGAGCCACACACTTTTCTTCACTATACGGACATGGTTCTACACTTATCAAGGGGATCATTTGTAGCTGTGTTGCCAGCAACCTGGGGGGAAATGTCCATTCCCTTTAATAGAGTCTTTAATGTATGGAAATAGGCAGGGGGGCCTATGCCCAATTTACAGGCTTTTCTGTGAGGAAACAAGATGCAGGTCTAGGTGGGCCTTGCTCTGATCCAGCTGGGATCATCTGTATTTCAGTATAAATGACAGACGAATTCTTGTGCCAGAGGACTTGGAGGAGGGGTGAGAGTAGCTGAGGTTTGCAAACAGCAGTCGGCTGGTAAGTCAAGCTGATATTTGTGGGCTGCTGGGATCAATCTGTTGGATTATATGATTAGCTGAACTGGCTATATTGCTAATTTGTATAATTAATAGTGGCTGCAGAATTCATTTTTTCTTGGCACAGAATTTTATTTATTTATTTTTGCTAATGCAGAAGATGCAGAGTCCTTTGAGTGGCCCACAATGTTGCTCCACCAGCAAAACCATACTGCTCTTTATATGCTTTTGTGTATATGTGTGTTTTTAAAGGTAAAGAACATCCTGCAGCTGGCTAGTAATGCAACAGGGCATCTCACTGCTTGAACCATTTTATACTGGAGTACTTGAGAATGTTTTTATTGCTTTCCATTGTCCCAATAGCTAGGTGAGGGGTAGGGTTTGGTAACTGCTACTCAGGCACAAGCTCTCTCTTACAAACAGTGCAATCTTAAACAAGAGTTATGACCTTCTTGTTGGATAAATAAGACAGGGAGTCTAGAGTTGTTAATCAAAATAAAGTTCTTTATCTAAATCTATTAGGAAGGGGAGGTGATGGTATTCCAGCTGAGCTATTCAAAGTCCAATTTTAGTATATGTGCTGCCGAAGCGAGTCTTAAAAGATGATGCTGTTAAAGTGCTGCACTCAATTTGCCAGCAAATTTGGAAAACGCAACAGTGGCCACAGGATTGGAAAAGGTCAGTATACATTCCAATCCCAAAGAAGGGCAATGCCAAGGAATGTTCAAACTATCGCACAATTGCACTCATATCACACGCAACAAGGTCATGCTCAAGATCCTACAAGCTAGGCTTCAACAGTACGTGGATAGAGAACTGCCAGAAGTACAAGCTGGGTTTCGAAGAGGTAGAGGAACTAGAGATCAAATTGCCAACATTCGCTGGATTATGGAGAAAGCAAGAGAGTACCAGAAAAACATCTACTTCTGCTTCATTGACTATGCTAAAGCCTTTGATTGTGTGGATCACAACAAACTATGGCAGGTCCTTAAAGAGATGGGAGTACCAGACCACCTCACATGTCTCTTGAGAAACCTGTATAAGGGTCAAGAAGCAACAGTTAGAACCGGATATGGAACAACTGATTAGTTTAGCATAGGAAAAGGAGTATGACAAGGATGTATATTGTCACCTTGCTTATTTAATATATATGCAGAGTACATCATGCGAAATGCTGGCCTGGATGAATCACAAGCGGGAATTAAGATTGCTGGGGAAAAGATCAACAACCTCAGATATGCAGACGATACCACTCTAATGGCAGAAAGTGAAGAGGACCTAAAGAGCCTCTTGCTCAGGGTAAAAGAGGAGAGCGCAAAAGTGGGCTTGAAGCTCAACATCAAAAAAACTAAGATCATGGCATCCGGCCCCATCACTCCTTGGCAAATAGAAGGGGAAGTCGTGGAAGTAGTGACAGACTTCACGTTCCTGGGATCCCAGATCACCGCAGACTGTGACAGCAGCCATGAAATTAAAAGACGCCTGCTACTTGGGAGGAAAGCGATGGCGAACCTAAACAGCATGATAAAAAGTAGAGACATCACCCTGCCAACAAAAGTCCGCATGGTCAAAGCAATGGTATTCCCAGTAGTCATGTATGGCTGCGAGAGTTGGACTATAAGGAAGGCCGAGCGCCGAAGAATAGATTCTTTTGAACTATGGTGCTGGAGAAGACTCTTGAGAGTCCCTTGGACTGCAAGAAGATCAAATCAGTCAATCCTAAAAGAAATCAACCCTGACTGTTCCCTGGAAGGCCAGATAATGAAACTGAAGCTCAAATACTTTGGCCACCAAATGAGAAGGGAGCACTCACTGGAGAAGACCCTGATGCTGGGAAAGATTGAAGGTCAAAGAAGACGGGGACGGCAAAGGATGAGATGGTTAGACAGTGTCATAGATGCAACGAACATGAAATTGAGCAAACTTCAGAGGACGGTGGAAGACAGGAAGGCCTGGCGTGATCTGATCCATGGGGTCGCAAAGAGTCGGACTCGACTGTGCGACTGAACAACAACAATGAACAGGAAAACAGGAAAGTTCTAATAAAATAATAAAGTCCTAAACTACATATTCATACAGCAAAGTAGGCTAATATATACCACAAGTCTCTAAGAGGAAAAGGTAAAAACCTAGGGCAAGACTACTGAGCAAATAACCTCTCTTCTAGAATCTTAACAGGAAAAAGCTCAACCTCATTAGCCAACCCAAACACTGGTAAATTAAAACCATCCAATCAGTTTCCCAAACATACCAATTAACACACAGGATTGGCTCTGAGCCAGGTTGTACTTCCAGGTCAGGCCTCTGGTAGAATCATAACAAATATGTTAACCCTATAATGTCTGAAATATATGCCGTATCCCAACACTTCTAATTCCATTGATATCAATAGTCCTCTGATTTGGGCTGCATTGCAAGTAGATCAGACTCTAATCTGGAGAACTGGGTTTGATTCCCCCCTCCTCCACATGAAGCCAGCTGGGTGACCTTGGGTCAATAACAGTTTTCTCAGAGCTCTGTCAGCCCCACCTACCTCACAGGGTGTCTGTTGTGGGGAGATGAAGGGAAGACAATTTGTAAGCTGCTCTGAGACTCCTTCAGGTAGTGAAGGGCGGGGTATAAATCCAATCTCCTCCTCCTCCTCATTAAAGTCCAATATAAAAATAGAAATACAAAGATTCTGGATAAAAGCTTCATTTCAGATGTCTTCCTTAGAAATACGATGTATGGAATAAGATACCATATCTGATATATTGTTTGCAAGAGTAGATGTGCTGGGGGTAAAGGTGGGGGCAGTAGATGGCATAAGATCAGGATGGCATAAGATCAGGATGGGGAAAGTAATATTTTCCTCTGCCTGTCTTTCTGTCCTTACATGAGCCCTGAGGCTGGGGGAAGCAGGAAATAAAACGTTGTCTGGATGTTTGCTGGTTCAGTTCCAGCCCCAGATAATTCTCCTCCCAACTGTTTCTTGTGAGATTTGGTAGAGTTAACTTTTTGCCTTCCTCATCCCCAGCTAGCTCTTGTGCATGTGAATTGCAGCATTCTGAAAACTGCCCACAAGGGGAGGGCTATGCTCACCCCCCACATATACATTGAGCTGTCCCTCTCCTTCCTAGGGCACGGGTATATTGCAGGTTAGAGTCTTGAGGAGAAAAGGAATAGCAGGATGCCTACAAGGGAGGCTCAACATGTGGGTCTCCTAATAGCAATAGTTGGAATTTTGAAGTATACCCAGGCCTCCTACGTGTATGCATGTGTGACCAAAGGTCAGGCAGGGTAAAGAGGAGCCACTGAGCCCAATGCAATGCTGAACCCCTTCTGCATGTGCAGCTGTGTCCTTGGCAGGGGGCATATGCATGCATGCGCACATCATGCCCTCCTTTTGTACAATTCTAGCAAAGAACTAATTAATTCTAATTTAAGCCATTTATATCCCCTCCAGTTATCTTGTATTATCACAACTGTTTCATTACAGAGAAAATTGCAATAAATTACACATGGTTACATTTAATTCCACTTTCACATGGTGATGAAGGCAGATGGTTTAGAAATATATTTATGGTTGTCAAATAAGGTACACTTTATATAACTGCATAACTTAATAGTTGACTTTGGAATGAACTTATATTTTTGGTTTGTGAACTTACTTTTTTCATTATTTAATTTACATTATTTAATAAGAACCCACATGGAAGCTCAGTGAAGAAAAGTAGCAGTGGGAGGGAATCCTGTACGTCAGAGATGTGCAGTTGACCTCCCTAGGGCCTTTGGGTGGAAGCCTCAGCCTAGCAGTGGAGCATTATGGGCAGAGCCATTGCTCAGTAGGAGGAAGCAAAACCTCTGGCATCTCCAATTAAAGCACCTCCATTAGCAGACATCTGTCAGGAATAGTTGGCCAATGAGAAACTTTGCCGGAGGGCTGGCATTCTGGAGCCTCTTCTGAGGTCCAAAGCTCATAATTCACTTAATAAAGAAAGATGTGGCAGCAGAAGCAGATTCCTGCATAGGCGGTGTTAGAATTGGAGTGGAGAGCCCTGCCAGTTGGAGAGTACTGGTTTAGGTGGACCAAGGTCTGGCTCATTAGAAGCACCTGGCATTGGAATGCGAAAACCTGCCCTTATATCTGCCACCACTGCTGCTTCACCTACTCCCCTCTGGATATGTTTATGACTCAATGGCTCAAAGTCATATGTACTTTTAGGCTTTGGTGTAGATTGGGAAATTCCTGGAGATCTGGGGTCAGAGGTTACGCAGGGTGGAATATGGTGAAGGGAAGGATCCGAGCAGGCATGTGATGCTCTAGAGTCTACCATCTAAAGCTACTAAATGCCCAGTAGCCTAAGTCTGGCAGCTTCTTTTGTTTGTATAAAATTCTGTTTTCAGACTGGGGTCCTGGAAAGGACAGGGATGGCTGCAGGCATGATGAGAAGTGTAGATGGGCCTCCCACTGAAAGTATGTGGTGTAGTGGTTAGAGTATGGGTGCACAAGGTACAGCCACATGCAGCCCCACAGAGCCATGTTGTGCAGCCCCACAGAGACTGGGGAGGGAGGCACTGGCAAGGCAACATCCCCTCTCCCCAGAACTTCTTGCCATGTCCCTGCTCTGGGGTACAGGAAGAAGCTCCTTTCCCCTGGGAGAAGGGTCAGAATGGCAACTCTCAACCCAGAGAGCAGCTGAGAGGTGGCATTCTAGCTAAAGAGAGAACATTTCTGGAAACATTCAAGCCTGAGCTACATACCTGCAACAAAACAAGTACAGCAGCTCCATCCGAATCCTTGCAACTGACCTGAAGGCATTCTCCCCTTCCTCCCTCTCCCTTGCAGCAAAAAGCTGCGTCCACCGGCTTATGCTGATGCTCTGAAAAGATGGAGTGGGGATAGCTGGCCAGTGAGAGACTTTGCCAGAGGGCTGGCATTCTGGAGTCTCTTCTGGGGTCCAAAGCTCATAAATCATTTAATAAAGCAAGATGTGGCAGCAGAAGCAGATTCCCACATAGCCAATGTTAGAAGTCAATTGCTAGAGTCCAAGGGTGGGCAGCAGGGTCTAAATGCCAATTTGCAGAAGTAATTTCTTGGAAGACAAGCAACTATTGGGAGGGGATGGATTCCAGCAATCGCGTATTGGCGGCTAAATTCTAATTGAATGCACACACAGCAGCACACAAATAGGAAAAGAATGCTGAAATGTTTTGAACAACTAAACATGCATGAGTATGTCTACTCATATCATGCATTCTGGGCTGTGTAGCTGAGGCTATAAGAACTCCTACCTTAAGCTTCTTTGATCTCTGACATAGTCGCCTCAAGGCAAAAACATTGCAAACACACATGGCTGTGCACAGAATAGGATCTCTGATATTGGAAGTTGTCAAATCTCAAATCCATAGATACACAGCAGTGAGCTCCATTCTCTCAGGGTGTCTTAGGAATGCAGAGGGGAAACCTCATTTGTTTCGAACACAGCAGAATCCAGTTCCCTTGTCCAACACTTTCCTAATATATGAGAGATTTTGTTGCTGTTGGGAGAAGTCAGGTGATTGCTTCTCTGTGACAGTGGCCTCCCTGCAGGGCAGGTGGCCTCCCTGCAGGGCAGTTTTACATCTGTGCTGACTGAGCCAGTATAGGTGGGAAGGGTTTTGCAGGGATCTTGGGAGAGCTGCCTCCTAGGTTGTGTTTATTATTGATCCTTGGATCTTTCACAAGAGGGTTTGTGGCATGCTGGGGACTGGAGGAGCCTAGACTAGGGTCAGGGTAAGACAAATCTGCTCTTTTATCTGTGCACCTTAAGGAATGGCTTCACATCCAAATTCTGTTCTGAACATGGCCTACCAAAGAGGTGTTTGTTGCTGTAAACTGCTAGAGCAATGGTCACCTGTTTTGAGGCGAGGAAGGGATGTAGGTGTCCAGCCAGTACATAATCAAAGTTTCTAAAGCTGACGTAGCTGCTGATCTTTTTTGTCAGAGAGAGAGAGAGAGAGAGAGAGATCATGATGTCCTTTGGGCTGTATTCAAGAAACTCCAAATTGTGTTTTCTAAAACTCCATTTATCAGTTTGGGACACTCACAAAGGATAATTTTTCTCCTCAGAGTAACAAAACCTTGAAGTGTTTTTTTTTTTGTAGAAACATAGCCCTTCCAGCATGCAGTAACCTCTGCAGGCATATTTCTAAAAATATGACAATGGCTGCTTCCATAGATTTCCCCCCTCCATCATTGCAACCAAACTAGAGTGCTGTTTTCTTGGAGCATCCACATAACATCATCCTCTGATTGCCCACTTTCCAGGTTTTCCCCGTCCCCAGTACACCCCTTTTCAAAGCTGCTTTAGTAAAAAAAATTTAAAAAGAATTCAGGTCAAGGACATTAGCATACTGCCTGGATGGGACATTTTCAAAGTTCCCACCCACATGGTCCTTCTGTCAGCCCCTCACAGCCAGCATTATCTCTGCTGTACCGTTGAGGGACTTTTTGAGGGCTTTAAAAATAATTGTTATAGCACTATAACAATTGCCAGTTTTTTTAATTAAGGCCCTCTATTGGCCCTGCAAGGAAAACTGCAAATAAAATGGTGGCTGGTGGAGGAAAATGTGGAGAAAACTCCTGTGTAGATGTGCCATTGCCCATGTGAATGCTGCTGCATTTGCAGCTGAAGTGAATGCAAAATGGAGACATTTTAATATGCAGGATGCAGATGGGGGTGACATCGGTGGCTAAGCATAGGAATTTTTTTAAAAGAGCAAGAGAGATGTGTACAAATATCCCATTTGGGTGATAAAAACCAGGGTGTCTGCATATATACCCAATATCTGGATGTTAGTTCATCATGAAAGAGCCTATCAGTTTCATTTACAGCCATGAGTGAATCAGTGAGATTTGAACTTGTGTGTGTGTGCAGGTAATTTTATTATTACTATCATGAAGCTTTAAGTATTTGTATTGTTCCCTGAAGTTGGTTTTACATCTTAAAAGTTAAGATCAAACTGCTGCCATCTAATGGCATACTTTAAAAAGAAACATAGTTTTATGGTGCTTCAATTAACGTTGATAAGGAGTCTTATTTCTTAAAGTTATCTTTCAGAATCTTGGCCAATGCTACCCATGATGGTGCTCTAGCCAAGTTTATCAATTATTTAGATGTGCAGCAACAGGGCATAAATAAAAATGGCTGCACCTTACTACCTTTTGGAATGTTACTCACTGTGTGAAGTCCAACCATTGTGGGGCATGTGATCAGTGTGACCAGTGTGGCAACTTGCAGGGGATGCTGTGTGTTAAATACTGGGTTCCGTGGATGAGCAGACCCCACGTCTAGTGATCAGCTCAGCTTTATTAGTGATTCAGCAGATACAAGACTGAAACCACAGGGCAACAGCCCTATTTAAATAGCATGCAAAAACGACACCGAAACACACCCAACTCCCAACAATAGGCTATTTACACAACATTAGTTTCTCGTTGGTCACCTCCAGAGTCCTGGTGGGCTATGGTTCTAGAGCTTCAAGCTCAGCCAGTCTCTGGTACCCAGCCCTGGAATATTCCAGCCCTAATACATAACATCATGGGTCTTTACATCAAACTTTTTTGGTACTGTAAGTTCACCAGACATGGCAAACATCATTCAAGGTGGCTGAGTATGTGGGTTATTATTTTTTTCTAGGACCAGGGGAGGCATACCAGTCAGAAACTAAATTGAAGAGAGATCTGGCTTTTAATTTTGATGGGAGCCCTTATGATTTTTGTTTTATTTGCAATATTTATAAACTTGCCTTTCTTCCAACCAGTTTTCCCTAACATGGGAGGCGGAAGGGACTTCCCTGACTGTTTCTCTCTGGACTGAGCCACACAAGCTTTTCAGTGTGTGGTTGCCACTGAAAAAGAGTTACAGCCTGGCAGTACATGCTCAGGAGGACCACAGTTAGCATGTGCAGAGCTCGAAGCAGATAGACTTCTAATGTGCTGCCACAGCTGGGATTAATTGGCCAAGGGTGGTGGTATGCTAAAAGCCTGAGGTCAGCTTTGTACCAATTACATGTCCTCCAACAGCATGGGTGTTTTGTAAGTCTGTAAAGACCGGGATGGGTGTTGGATCACTGCAGCCACAGGCTCTGCTGTTGGTTTCACAGAAACAACTGCTTGCTTACTTGCTTTCCTGTTAGTACCCAGAAAATAGAAAAGCACCAGTTCTTTGACTGCAAGTTCACTTAGCACTGACTTAGGAACTGTATCACAATTAGCAGAATGACAGAGTATATCTGGCCTTTGGCCTGCTGGCATACAGACCAAGGGGTTTCGTTTCTGCTGTTATGTACATCTTGTGTTAACTCAGTTTCATGCATCTTACATTGCTCCTTCTGCAGCACTTTTAGTTAAAAGAGGAAGGATCGTTCAAATGTCTTAAGAGCCTGGAAGCTGTATGTTTTTCGTGAATGCTATCAGAGTGAATATCTCATTTTGAGAACGCTGCAGATCTGGGCCAAATATTTCACTGCTGCTGAACAGTCAGCATTTTTCTTTTTAACTAACATTCAAGGAATTTTCAGATTTCCAAGCAATAGCTCAGCTCCAATTATAGGATCAGGGACTGTTTCTTGCTATGCTGAGTAACACTAGGGGATATGGGGCCTGTAGAAACCTGGACCCAATTTTGCCCCAGTGGACCACACTGAATCAGTGAGAAAACACAGACTCAGCTGTTTAAGTAAAATGAATTACAGGGCTCAGTATACCAATACCAGACAAGTAACATGATTAACAGCAACATAAATGTTCAAAGAAAATTAGAGGAACATAAAAATGATTTTAAATGATACAAGAGCAGTGGAGAAACAGTTAAGAACAAGCAGCAAACAGTTACAATAGTCACCTAATCAGTTACTGACAAGGTTGCGAACCTCCCAAAATTACAACTTCTCTCCAGACTACAGAGATCAGGTCCACTGGAGGAAATTGCTCAGTTGGGCCTAGGGTTGCCAAGTCGAAAAATGTACTTACCGGGGGACTCCTCGTCCACGGCTGGAGCAGACCATAGAGTTTTCCCTCAGATGACCGTGGCCCCGCCCCCAGCATGCCTGGCATCATAACGTCACTTCCTGGTGACGCGCACACCGGGGTGGGGTTCCCCCCGGTGCCCGATCCGCCGCCGGCGGGGAACGGGCCTCTTTCCCCGCCCCCCGGGGGGACTTGGGAAGCCTAGTTGGGCCCCTCCTCTTCCCATGCTGTGCCCTCCCCAGGCTCAGTCCCCGGGTATCCCAGAATTTGCCAACCTGGAGTAGGGAACCCTGCCATTGAAAGGCAAACTAAATTAGGTTATCTAACTTACTCCGAGTTTCAGGCAATCTGTCACTACTTGTCCAATGACTTTGGATTAAAATGTGGAGAGAGAGAGCATGAAAGGGCAAGGAAAGAAAAAAAGTATTATTAAAGAGGGACCAGGGCTGAAAACGGGAAATGGCTGCTTTACTGATGGAAGAAGCAGGGAGGGCAATTTCACTCCTTCCCTCTCCCCACTGCAGCCTCCTGACTGATGTGGTTATTAGTCCATGAAGGTCCTAAGATCACGGGAATCAGTTTTCCTGGGGCTGGATGGGACTGCTACAGCGGAGGGGAATTAGTGAAAGATTTGTGACCACTAGCACCTTCCATGGAGGGGTTGTGGGATCCAACCCACAGTCTTTGAATTTCAAGGCCGGCTTTGTCCGAATGCTTGTCTTGGCCAAAGTGAACATCCTTTTTTTCCTGGTCCCTTTTTCTTCCTCCAACCTACCCTAGGGTGCTAAAAAGAGAGGCACTCTGTCCATTTAAGTTGGCTTACTTCATCACTTATCGAACATGTATCAAAATACTTAACTTTCATTATAGTTGTACATTTGACATAATTGATCAGACTGAAGTAGTATGTGGTTCTAGATTCTGGAAACACTGCCCTGTATCTGAAGATCATAGAATCATAGAGTTGGAAGGGACCTCCAGGGTCATCTACTCTTAAAACCCTGCACAATGCTGGAAATTCACAAAAACCTCCCCCTCCACATCCCCAGTGACCACTGTTCCATGCCCAGAATATGACAAAAAACCTCCAGGATCACTGGGGGCCAAACTGGCCTGGAGAAAAATTGCTTCCTGACCCCGAAGTGGCAATCAGCATTTCCCTAGGTGTCTAAGAAAGGGCCACAAGAACTAAGCATTGAGGCAACCCTTCCTACCCTCCCTCTCATGATCTGCCTAAGTTCACACAATCAGCATTGCTGTCAGATGGCCATCTAGACTCTGTTTGAAAACCTCCAAAGAAGGAGAGCCCATCACCTCCCAAGGAAGCCTGTTCCACTGAGGAACTGCTCTAACTTTCAGGAAGTTCTTCCTAATGTTTAGCTAAAAACTCTTCTGATTTAATTTCAACCCATTGGTTCTGGTCCAACCTTTTGGGGCAACAGAAAACAACTCCATACCGTCCTCTGTATGACAGCCCTTCAAGTACTTGAAGATGGTTATCCTCTCACTTCTCAGTCAACTCCTCTCTAGGCTAAACATACCCAGCTCCTTCAACCTTTCCTCACAGGACTTGGTCTTCAAACCCCTTAACATCTTTGTTCCTCTCCTCTGGACACATTCCAGCTTCTTTGTATCATTCTTAAACTGTGGTGCCCAGAACTGAACACAATACTCTAGGTGAGGTCTAACTAGAGCAGAGTAAAGTGGTACCATCACTTTGTATAATCTGGACACTATACTTCTGTTGATACAGCCCAAAATCACATCTTAATGTTCAGGAAAAGAAAGAAAGAAAGAAAGAAAGAAAGAAAGAAAGAAAGAAAGAAAGAAAGAAAGAAAGAACCCCCAAATTCTGCAGGTCCAGTACATCTTCATATACCTGCCAATCCTTTTCCTGAACTGTTCCATTTCAGGCTGTCAGTGAAGACTTTCATGGTCACAATTGTTTTCAACAAAGGACCCAGCAACAAGATATCAGTACAAAATTAACATATTGCTGAACAAGTTCTTTAGACTTTAACAGTATATTCAAAGTTGATATTTTTTATTCCAATGGAAAAACTTCATGAAGAGACCGAGGTCCCCATACAGCAAGTGCAAGAACAAGTGCAAGTACGAACTTTCTCGAGCTGACTGTTCGTTTCGACCTTTGTCTTCGTCAGATGTCCTATTAAAGATACATGCTCTTAATAACAGGGAAACAACAGTGAGAAGAGTTCTACATACAAATCTTTTTTCATTTTTTACAATAAAGCCCAAGTGTATACATTCTTGGTGAGTTGTATATGTTTCTATACAATATTTTTGTAATTTGTATATGAATACCATTAGGTTGGTTAGGAATGACTAATGTAAGTTTGTTTATATTTATAGAAATGTTGACACTTATTGTTGGAATTATTGGAAACTCTGAATAGAAAAGACCAGAAACTGTATGTATACACTTGGGCTTTATTGTAAAAAATGAAAAAAGATTTGTATGTAGAACTCTTCTCACTGTTTTTTCCCTGTTATTAAGAGCATGTATCTTTAATAGGACATCTGACGAAGACAAAGGTCGAAACGAATAGTCAGCTCGAGAAAGTTCGTACTTGCACTTGTTCTTGCACTTGCTGTATGGGGACCTCGGTCTCTTCATGAAGTTTTTCCATTGGAATTAAAAATATCAACTTTGAATATACTGTTAAAGTCTAAAGAACTTGTTCAGCAATATGTTAATTTTGTAGTGAAGACTTTCATGCCTCATTAAAAAAAATCCCCATATGCAAAAAACCCCACCACAAACCAAAATACAAACCAGCATACTGGGGAGAGGCTAGACTAAACCCTTTCTTGGACACACTAGTTTTTTTGGTGAGAGATATACAACCCCCTTACCCACTGATTACATTTTTTACCCCACCCTTCCTATAAGCACTTCAAGGACTATATGATTTCCTTCATTTCATCCTCATATCAATCATGTAAGGTAGGTTAGGCTGAGCAAGAGCAGCTGGTCCAAGGTTATTTGGCGTTTGAATCCAGACCTCCCCCTTCCAACCATAACACTTAGTTTAACTACTGTATCCTCTTGGTTCACGTACAGCCTGAAATGTGGTACTATGCAGGAAAAGCTTTATCTCTTTATTTTGCTTGCTATGACCCCCAGTCACAGAACTTGACCATTGAAAATCCCCTCCACATACATAAACACACACCACCTTCTGAGATTTCACCAGGCACTGCCCTCATACTTGCAGGCCTATCTGCACTGCTTGAATGGCTAGAACAAAACCAGGGAACTGGTTGTACCACACCAAGTTCCATCCTTGCAGGCCCAGAACTGCAGTCGGTATGGTATACACAGTGACTGTCCTAAGAGACTGGCAGAACAAAGCAAATAACATTTCTGGATTTCTGAGCTGGGATTTTGTCAGTTAAGGTGGCGCAGCTCAGTTCAGAGGTTGTATAGCCAAACTAGAAGAGACACTGTGGGATCCACAATGGGATCTTCCAAGCATTTAAACTGGTATTTGCCTGCATAGCAATGGCATTGGATAGGGGAGTCTAATTCTTCCACCCCATCCAACATCCCCTTCCTTATCCTAACTTCGTGGCTCCGCAGAGGGCAAATAGCATGTCTGTGTTTGTGTGTGTTTGAGACTGGGAAGACAGTGGAGGGAAAAGATTTATATCCCCCTTCCTCTCCAATCTGTGGCTCAGATCCAAATCAGTGACCTCTACAACTGCTGCTTACTCCTAAAAATATTTGGGAAATCCATTCACAGATCTCCCAGTGCCTCTAATTGGCCCAGCCTCTAATTAAGCTACCATCACTTGCTCAGGTACAGGACAAGGCCAGTTTCTCACTCCATCCTCCGCAATAGCCCGTGATGGTTATGGTCTTATATGTTCACGGGAGGGGGGTATACCTCATGTTGCTTCTTTAGAGGGGTGAGGAGTGGGGAAAAGGTGGGGAAAGTGAGTTCTGCAAGGGTCAGCTTGTTGGATGGCAGGGGGAAAAATGAGGTCAAAGAGAATCTTGAAAGTTATCTTCAGATATGGGCCCGTTCCTCCGGGAACAATATATGTGATGTGTGGTAATATGAATAACCACTTCATTTTGGTAATCAATGTCGTCTTCACAATTACACTGGAAGTCATAAAGCATTCTGACACATGGTAGATGAATTGCTAGGTAGGGGGGCGGCATTTAATAATTAAAGTTAATTTCTGGTTTGAAATAGTTTCAAACTAATGGGATTCTGAGCCTCAGTGGAATCATAAAAGGAACCAAATCCTCAACTTCAACAACTTGAGATTGCTCAGGCAAAGTAAACAAGATTACAACTTGATCCATAGAGGCAGTGTATATTTTATGACTCAAGAGGTATGGATGAATCTAAGAGAAATAACAGAGACATGAGGAACTTGCTAGGAGTCTTTCAACTAATTTCATACTCTGATTCATCTCCTGTAAATAAATAAGGTTCAAGGATTATCCGAAGAATAACAGCTTTGTAAATAAACATATAGCCTGCCTTTTATCTTGTTTCTGATTCATATTTTCAAACTTATCTGGGCAGTCATGAGTACTACAAACTTTAACCAATTCTAAATAAAAGCTGAGAACTTCCCAGATTACATATTTTTAATTGGACTTGATTATACAAAATTCTGTGTGATATTGTCATTTATTGAAGCTGTAAATAGATAAGCACTACAGTGGAATGACCTGTCCCGTCCGGCTTATTCATCTCACGCCAAATACTTTGCTCTTGCTGCAAGGTGAAGCAGGCTGCAACACCAAGGTAAAAAGGCCTGGGAGACTGTTTATGCAAGAGCAGTCTCATAGATTCTGGCTCTCTAGAAGGAAAAAAGGACCCCAAAAGGTATGCTCCCTGTAGAACAATTGCATGCAGGCAAATGTCACTGGCACTAAGGAGCCCTGGCCACTGGCTTGGGGATCTAAAGCTTCTACCAGCAGCATTTTCAGAAGTCTGACATAAAATCATGAAGAGTGAAGGGGAAACACTGATGAATAGGTTGCCAGCCCACTTGCTCCAGCTAGTAACTGAATAGACTTGGAAGTGGGGTCTCACACAGGCCCGTAGCTATGGTGGGGCTTCTCTGGACCTGGTCCCCCGACTTCCTGTCAAGGCCCCATGACGTCCCATCCAGCCCAGGCCCCACAGCTCTCTGGGCCGCTTGGAGAACTCCTCACCAATGCACTGCCCCTTCCCCAAGTGCATCTTGCTCGAAAGGGAGGCCATTCCTCATTCCACCCCCCACCCACAGCTGCCTTCCTTCACCTCGGGGCTGCTCTATGCAACCCCAGTAGTGCCACACTTGGCCAGCTGGCCAGGTGGGCTGCCGAGAGGGCAAAAGGAGAGCCCAATTCTTCCAAAGAGCACCTCCTCTCTCCCAGGGTCAGCAGCTCTGGCCAAGAGCAGGAAGGTCCTTGCCATGTTCCTTCCATGTGGCTGCCCCCCCCCCCGAGCCTGCCTCTCACAGCCGCAGCACCTCCTCCTTTCCCCCAGACAGGTGCATTGGCGCCTGCCCCCTCGTCCAGTTGCTGTACATCCTGCCTCCCCTCCACAGCGGCAGGCCGGAGCCTGGTGTGCCCTTCCCTCCAGCCCCCTTTCCTGGCAGCAGATGAGCTGTGAGGGTGGGGTGGGTAGGAGGCCTCTATGGATGGAGTGGCACTGGCGGCGGCAGCACCACCACCAACTGGCAAGCACAGCTTTGCCTGCTCCGGTCAAGGGACTTGGAAAGACCAGCTAGGGCAGGGGCCAGCCAGTGTACGTGAGTGTTACAGGGAAGGATGGGAGCGAGGCTGCTCACTTGGGGTGTGTGCACAGAGGGGGCCCCTTGACTTATTTAAAGGCCTCCTGAGTGTAAAAAAATCCTGGTTATGGGCCTGGTCTCACAGGCAACTGAGAATGAGGCATATTATGGATCTGCTAAACGATCCCAGTCATGGAAATATTTGAGGTAGCATTCCAGAGAGGAATCACCTTCAGGCAAGCCTCCACTGAACTATAACCAGGTCAAAAGCCTGATGTCGAATTTGGATGCTAGTTACAAGCAGCTCAAGCGGTGGCTCAAGTGGTTAAGACGCTGAACTGCAGGCTGTGGAAGGTTGGTAGTTCAGCAGTTCGAGACCCAAGTGTGCCGCATGATGGAGTGAGCTCCCGTCTCTAGTTCCAGCTCCTGCCAACCTAGCAGTTCGAAAGCAAGAAATTGCAAGTAGATAAATAGGTACTACTTCAGTGGGAAGGTAACAGCATTCCGTGCACCTTGGTGTTTAGTCATGCCGGCCACATGACCATGGAAACGTCTTCGGACAGCACTGGCTCTTCGGCTTTGAAACGGAGCACCGCAACCCTAGAGTCAGATTTGACTGGCTTTCGAGCAAGGGAACCTTTACCTTTACTTTTACAAGCAGCTCTAATAAGGTAGGAGGTGTACCCTTACCCAACACCTTAGGAAAGGAAGACAATATACCTCAGACTATCTGCATCCTGTACAACCATGATCACTTTGTTAATTTCTGTTATTGAGACATCTCAACTGAAGGAGGGTCTGTGGATCTTGGCGGGGCCCTGCATGCCTCCTTCATGCGAATTCATCAACAAGATTGGTTTTTTGGCCTAGATCTGTGGCTTTCATAATGGATTGCTCCTTATGCATCCTGGCACACCGTGCCAGAGTGGTAGAACGGCTTGCCCAAGATTGTACAGCCCATCATTGTTGGGCAAGTGAGCTTCTACCCAGTTAGGTTGAACTAACTTGATTTCAGCAGGCTTATTTTCAGTGATATCATTGTGGCTCAGTAAAACTACTACTGGGCAATGAGTCAAAATGAGAGTCAAGAATAGACACAGAGGCTGTTACCAACAGCTGCTGAACAGTGCAAAGTTTATACTAAGGAATTTATATCTTCAAAAACTAAGGAATTCATATCTTCAAAATAAGTTGAAGTCTGTACTTTCCCAGAAAGAGCAGATGCTCAGCCAGTGACAAGATGATGCTTTGGGGGAATTGCCAGAACCCTTCCATATTATTATTTTATGCACTAGACAAGAACCATCCGTGTTTTCCTGTTTAGCATAACAGATGTATACTGAGAGTGACTCAATTAATGAAGTTCAGTTCAGCATCTCTTCCCGGCAAGCACACACCGGCTACATGGAAATAAGTTTTAATTATATATTGTGTTTAGCTCCTTCTTTAATCAACAAAGTGTAAATATTTGGAATAAACAACCACAGATTCATCAGCACGAAGCACAGTGCCAGTGAGGATGGAGAGGAACCACAGCTTTTGATTCTGTCTAGTGTCATAGTTGATAACTTTTGCTTTGTTCACTATGAACTTTATTAAGGTTCAGAGGAAGAACTTTCCATTATGCAAATGAAATACATTTTAAAAAGATTCTTTCGATGAAACAAAATTTCTCTTGCCATATTTAGAGATCTACACACCTAATGGCAGCATTTAGGTCACTGTGTGTTTTAAATTTGCATGGAGCAGACAGAAGCCCCTTGATTTAGCCATTGCACTTACCAAGTTCTCCTTCTGCCATCTTCCCCTTCCCTCAGCCACCTTGGGAGCCGGGCAACTGTTCTGAACAATATGGGGCTGTGGGAAGAAGGGGAAATTGGAAAGAGCTGCATCCCCCCAGGCACTTCTACCTTCATGAGCAAAGCAAGTTTTGAAATAGCACAGAGTGCTGCTTCAGGAAGACGAAAGAGGGAAAAGAACATTTCTGTGAACTCATTTCATAGGCTCATTCCCAAATGACAGAATATCTAACATTTTATTTATTAGTGGGAACAGCAGTAGCAATAATGTAGGGCTTTAATAGTAAATGGAAGTAAAAGCACTACCACTCCATTCTAGCTGGCTTGCTCTTTACTTGGGTGTTTGCCATGATGGTGGTGGTGGTTTTACTTCCTCTTCTCTGCAGTAAGGTTGCTTTCCTCCCAGCAGTTGCCTGGGTGCTGAGATGAGGATGTGGTGGCATCAGAAAAAGGGGGTTGTTGGAGAGGGCAGGTCTTTTACTTCCACAAGGCCCCACAGCTCAGGGAGGGAGGCTCACAGCTTTCATGCCTTCCAATGCCTTTAACCATGGCTGTTTTAAGGTGGGAACCACCTGCCAACCACAGGCCCTACAGGCAACAACCATGCCCACATTTCTAGACCATGGGAAGGGTGACAGACTGAGGAAGAGCCACATCCTTCTGTTGGTGATGGATGTGGTAAATTAGGTTCTGGAGTTTGTTTTGTTATACAAAGTAATTACAGAAAGTATGACTTCTGCTACCCTTTCTCCTTGGCCACATATATCAGACTTGTATCCAGCAAGAATCACTTGCTGAGCAGACCTCACAGATCAGGACGTTCACACTTCCTCCTCCCCATACAGCTCACTGAGCTTCCCCATTTTTATTCCTGGTGCTCAGTGGACCCTCAGAAATAGCTTCAGAAGTAACGTGGGCAGGGCCATAATATCCAGTTGGGCCAGTGGTCCCAAATATGGAAAAAATATATTAAGATGACAAAATCAATTGTATATAAGGAAAATATTTACAAGATATTTTATAGATGGTATATACCACCTGAGAAATTAGCGAAATTTGATTCAAAATGTTCAGATAAAAGTTGGAAATGTGAGAACAAAACAGGATCCTTTTATCATATGTGGTGGCTATGTGAAAAAGCTAAGAAATATTGGGTGGGGATCCATGAAATATTGCAGAATATATTGAAATGTCATATACCTTTTACCCCAGAAATATTACTTTTGAATATTTTACCAGACAATTGTAAAAGAGAAGATTCCTATCTTATATTGTATGTATCTACCTCTGCCAGAATACTGTATGCTAAATATTGGAGGAGTCAAGAAATGCCAAGTAAAGAAGAGATTATTAACAAAATACCGAAGCAGCAGAAATGGACAAACTTACTTTACTTTTGAAAGATCATTCAGAAAAGACTTTTGAAAATACTTGGGCAAGATTTTCTAAATGGTACGAGAACTATATTCGTAACAAGACAAGACAAGGTTAACATGTAAGTGTATAAGAAAGCAAAGACTATAAAAATATTGATTTCTGTATAAATAGTTTGCAAAACAGTTTAAAAATTGGTTTTATCTTTAAGGTTGTAAGCTTAAAATGATATATAACTGGCAACAACAATAAGCTTTATCTATAATGTACCCCCAGTTTTATGTTTTTATGTGTGTTTTGTGTATGTTAGTATGTTATTTTGTGTGTTATAGAAAATAAATAAAATTGTATATGAAGAAGTAACATGGGCTCTGCAGATAAAGGGCGAAATCAGCACCCCCTCTACTAACAACGGAAGTGCTGTTCTGTCCTTGGGACTGAGTATTTGGATACAAGCCAGTTCTGCAACTGTGGAAAGAAGGTAGTTGTGTGGAGGCAAATGTCCAGTTCTGGCAATTAGGGTTGCCAGCTGGTGTGGGGGGAAAAACTGTCCTTTTATTAGATGCTTAATGTGTGGAAATTGGCAGTTGAAGCTTTTTGTAGCATGGAGGTAAATAACAGAACCTTGTTAATGCTTGTGTGTAAAGTGCTGTCAAATCACAGCTGATTTATGGAGACCTCAGGGTATTCCAGAGGAGTCATTGAGCAGAGGTGGTTTCCCAGTTCCCATTGCCTTCCTCTGCAAAGTCTCCCATCCAAGTACCAACCCTACATGGGGCTGCCCTTGTCCCAGATCTGGAAGCTTCAGCTGCTGCAGAATGCAGCGGCCAGGCTGCTATTGGGTCTCCCCATGTGGGAGCACATTCAGCCTGTGCTAAAAGCATTGCACTCTCTGCCTATAGCGTACTGGATTCGCTTCAAGGTGCTGGTGCTTACCTTTAAAGCCCTTTATGGTCAGGGGCCTACCTAACTGAGGGACCGCCTTTCCCCACATGTTCCCCAGAGAGCACTACAGCTGGGGTCTCATAATTGTCTGGCCCTCCCGGGTCCTAAAGATGCCAGGCTAGGAGCAACCAGGGCCAGGGCCTTTTCAGTGGCGGCTCTGCGCTGGTGGAATGAGCTCCCAGAAGATACTAGTGCCCTGCGGGACCTTTTACAGTTCCGCAGGGTCTGTAAAACAGAGCTCTTCCACCAGGCCTTTAGTTAAGGAGCCGCATCCAACAACTAAGACCCTGTGCCCAATGCCACCATCAATAGCCTACGCTTTGCCAAAGTGTAATAACAACCTCTGACTGTATTTTTTAGTATGTTGTAATGTATCCAGTCCAGACCGCGGGGCCTGCTTGGGCTCCATGCGGTCAGGCACAAACGTCGAGCTTTGCTCCAAGAGACAATGGACTATGCGGATCCTAGCCCACTCCAATTAGGGGGCTAGGTTCCCGGCCGAGAGCCTATGGGACTCTCGGCCACTGTAAATAACCTATTGGGAAGTGGGTGTGTGTTTTGGGTGTCGGTTTCTCGGGGAATATAAGCCGGCTGCGAGCCGGCCAAAGTCATCTTGTTCCTGATCGAATAAAGTACGCTTTGCTGAAATCACTCTCCGTCTGCGTACTTTTCATATGTCTTCTGCTATCACTACCTCGCCATCGCCGTATAAACTGATACTAGCACTTTAAGTCTTGTTTTTAGAGCTATATTTATAATTGTTTTACTTGTCAATTTTTATGTAAGCTGCCCTGAGCCTGCCTTGGCGAGGAGGGCGGGATATGAATCAAATAAATAAATAAACTTTCAAGATCTGACAGGATCAGGCTATGTTATACCATTCCACATCCTACCTTGTTAATAACATCCTATTAAGCCTCTATTAAAGAGACAGGATGTTGTTCACCAGTCCAGTTATCAACCCTAGGCATGGTAACCTCTGAAGTGGGTGACACAGGCTGGGTCCAGCAGTAGGAGCTGAAGCTGCACAAGTTGGGAGCACAAGTTCTGCACCCCAGGTAAGACATAGGGGAGCGAACAGATTGTCCAGACAAAGGCTCAGAGACAGTGGTACCCCTTCATCCTCTCTGCTTTACTTATGCCTTACTTTCTTCTCTTGGGCTACATCCTCATCTGCAGAGTGGGGTACTTAAAGGAATAGTCCCCTGGCTCTCAAGACAGTATTCGTAGGCATCTTTCATGCCTGAAGAGTTGCCTCTGCTGGCAAGCAGATACTGAGGGAGACCCAAGATTTATTTTGTTTTATTTGCTTAATTTATAACCTCCCTTTCTACGCAGTGGAGTCCCAAGGTGGCACTCATAATTCCCCTGTCCTCCATTTTGTCCTCACAACAACATGGTTGAGGGCGTGTGACTGGCGGAAGGTCACCCAGCAAACCTCCGTGCCAGAGAGCGGGATTCCAGTCTAGTTCTCCCAGATCCTAGTCTAACAATCACATTGGCTCTCTACTTTATTTGGCAGCAAAACAGTCACATTGCTAGACCAGGACTGAAGAGATTGAGGTTTGTTGCAGCCATCAAAACTTAAATCCCTTCTTTTGGCTCACCAGAGGTTCTCAAGGTGGTTTAAGCCCAGGACAGAACTACATATTGTGGGATGGTGGACATGGGGAGACACCAAGAGGAGAAACTCCAGGCCACGTTTTGTCCTGTATAACAGGCAGGAAACAGTACCATCATGTTGTACCATACCTTAATGCTTTGCAGTTTTTCATCAGCTGCAGCCCATGATAGAGGTGGGGAGATACACATGGGACCAACAGGACAGGTAACAATTCTTAAAGTTTATGGGGAAAGAAGTGAGCTGTCAACGGGGAGGCCATTTTGACTACATTGCTTTGTTACCTGAAACATGTGGTACCATAAGCATTACTTGGAGTCTGTCTGCTGTTTGAACAGGTTTGTTTGAAGTTGCAACTTCTTGTGCCTGAAAAGGGAATGGGGCCTGAAGTCATTCATTCACTAAGTGGCCTTGGGCAAAGCTTAGCCTTCTTGTGCCTGAAAAGGGAATGGGGCCATTCACTAAGTGGCCTTGGGCAAAGCTTCTCACAGAGGATAAAATGAGATTACACTTCCCTGAACTTTTGGGAGACACATGACGGGGTAGAGAAGTGTTGAATTAATTCCTCCAGTCATTTTGAGCTCCCTAGTACAGAGGCATCTGAAACCTAAAAGACTTAATTCCCTCTAAAGCATCTTCTGAAGCTTTTACACACTATCACAATCCTTGTTTGTGTCTCTTGGCACTCTTAAGAACACTCATTTCATGCTATTCCTTCACATTGCATTAGCCATACAGATGCTGGGAAGGCACCTGAGTCCACATTGCTTGAAGCAAACCAATACAAACACCACCACCCCTAGTCAAGAGGTGTGTGATATTTTTCCCAGGTAAGTGACAGGATTACACTTGCTAAAAGGTACACAAAGGTTCACAATATATCTTACAAGATATCTCTCAGCAGAATCTAACACAGAGCATACCCTTCCTCCCTATTGTTCTTTGGATGCTCACGAGAGAAAAAAGAGACCCTTGCTCATGGGGCATCTGGAGGCACACTGTGTGTCAGGGAGCAGAGGCAGAATGTGCTTGAGGAACATGATAGGGGAATGCTATTTGGGACTGGAATGTCTCTTACAGTGTCAGCACTATGAAGAGGAAGGGGCTATACTCTCACCATCAGGTACACAAATGTTGACTGAAGGAGCTCTATCTTCTTTTGGGCACCAACTCAAAGAGCAGTCCCTGGAACAGATGCTGTTCAGAGATTTTATCATCAATATTCTTAAGAAGTGCAAGAGAACTTTTTAAAGCAAAGTTTCTTTTTATTATTGTGGCCTTGTAATTATTTGGTGGTGTAGGATAAGGACATCTTCCCTTCAAGTTGAGCCTTGGGAAAACCAGTTTTATCAGACAGTCAGTGAGTGAAACCCAATTATTCCCCACCCCTTGCACAGGTTCTACCAGAGCTTGTAAGCTGGCTCTGTGACTGTCATGGGCACCTATTGGACTGTAATGCCAAAAGACATTGTACACAGGTGATTTGTATTGCTTTAAAGATTTGTACAGACTTGGACTTTTATGTCTTTAAAAGATGAACCTTTTCTCACTTTTCCACATAAAAGCTGCTTCCTCGTGATGGTTTTGCTCCAATTTTGTATAAACAGGAACAGAGTTTTTTGAAGTATCTACACAATGTCATCCCAAACTGTCCACTTTCTGAGTGTTTATCCACTTTGCTGAAATTTTCCCCAACCCTGGTTTGGTGCAGTTTTTTTGAGAACAATCAGAGGGGTGTGGCATGGAAAGTGTAGACACAACTACTGTGTGGACCCTCTGTCACCACTGTCAGTGCCTCTACATTCACAGCATTGATGGAAGGAACACAGAAAATCATCACTATGTGGATGAAGTCAAACACTGTAGTAACTTTAAAAGCAGACCAACAACAAAAAATTCAGGTGGATATAGTAGATTGAGAATACTGGACTTCATAGTCAGAGGCTGTGGATAACACACACACTCAACACACATTTGTAGTGAAGGTCTCATGCTGTTAGCTTTGAAGCAGTTTCCAGATGCCTCCTGCTGATTGTCAGAATCCTCCCAGAGCCTTGCTGATTCTCTGTTTACATCTTCTCAGCCACTCCAATGGATGCCACTCTTGGGCCAATGATACTTTCATTGTTCTCCTAAGGACGCAAAGTATTGAGAAATTCATTTCCTTGCTATACAGGTTTTGCTTTCCCTAGTAGAACTGGAGGATATCCAAGTACTGGTGAATACAAAATCCCCAGACTCTGCCTTTGCAAGCACATACTAAAGGGCAATTCAGGTCAACCTTTCTTAACTTCAGAAATATGTTCCATCGCACAAGGCTAGTAGCTAGCAGGTAACTGAACACTCTAGGCATTAATACAAAGATGATAAGGTTCCCTTTCTGTATTCCCCCCACCCCCCAGCTTATCAGGAGCGCTACACCTCACTGAATTACAGATATTTCCTCTATCATTCCAGAGAGTTGGCTTTCCTTCTAGCATGGATTCCCTTCTCTGTAGCCTTGGAAGTGCCTCCAGCAGAAACAATTCATTGCCATTTGTGATTCTCTCTTTGTGCCTGCCTGCCTCCCTCTCTCTCTCTCTCTCTCTCTCTCTCTCTCTCTCTCTCACACACACACACACACACACACACACACACACAGAAGGTCACCATGGTTGTGCCATGGGATTAATTTAGCCCTTAAAACGTATTAATTGGTGGCAGACAGGAAGGTTTTGCAAGTCCACCCAGTTATTCTGCAGCCCCCTTGTGGATTGATGACATGTAATTAACATCTGTTTAATTGATGCACCTAGAGACTTAATCACAGCGCCTTTATGAACTCTCTGTAGGCTAGTTTGTGCAAAAGCAGCTGCCTTTGCTACTGTCCTTATGATGCAAACAATAAATTGGCAGTTTCACATACAGTAGGTTCCTGTCTTTAGGCTGAATCATTCATCCTCCCCTTTCCTGTTTTCATTGTTTTGCCCTCCTTCTGTGTTAACGCTTTTTTCTTCCTCACTCCCTTTGCTGTCTTGAGAAAGGTCAAATCACTCCAGTACCTTTCAACTATCTATGTGTTGCATTTTCTCCCCAGGTGCATCATTTGCAGCTGTACTTATGTTTATTCCAAATGACAGAGCATATCCCCTGAATGAACTTCCATCCTAAGCATAGTTACACCCTTGTAAGTCCCCTGAATTCCATGGATGTAGAAGGGTATAACCCTATTTAGGACTGCTTGCACATGACTTTGGGCCATTCGCTTTGTCTTAGTCTAATTTACTTCACAGAGTTCTTTAAGGGATAAAATGGAAGATGGGGAGAACCATAAACAATATCCTAGGCTTCTTGGAGGAAGGATAGGATAAAAATGTAATAAATACATTAGTTGTTGTGCATTTAGAAAAAGCATGCCCAATAACTGAAATCTATATTTTTTCAACTGCAAATGTGTTGTTAAAATAGTTTTAAAATTTCATTACTTAAAAAGTTTGTAAAAACTGAAGCTAATGATCCATCCTTTATCCAGTCAATCACCTGGCAAGAGCAGAATGTGTGCTCTTATCTAAAGAGTGGATGGAACAGGTTGATTAACCCTATACATAATTTAAAGAATCCCAGAACTAGCCTTGTCAGAGTCCTTAAGGTGTGCCAGTATGTTGGGCCTCTTCTGACTGCTGTTCCCTCCCTTTGTAGTTTGGCAGGACTGAAGTCATCGACAACACCTTGAACCCCGACTTTGTGCGCAAGTTCATCCTCGATTATTTTTTTGAAGAGAAGCAAAATTTACGTTTTGATCTGTGAGTGACATAAATTGGGACATTCTAGAGATTGGGTGGAGGAGGAGAAAGAGGATATCAGTGTAAAGAATGACTGTGTATATTGCCCTCTCTGAGATTTGCAAATGCATTGAAATTCAGCAGTTGATCTTTTTCCCCCCCTCAGAGCTCCAAGGACAGCAATAATTCCAATTAATCTCAGCAGTATTGTTTTATCAATCCAGGTTTTGTCTGTACTGTTTTGGGATTCTCCTGTTGTTTGGCTCTGAAACTGATTGTTCCATAACGGTCCCTTACTGTGTACTTTTGCTCTCTTAATGACCTCTGCACAAAGGGACTTGGCATCCCTGATGAATGTGAAATAGCTCTATTGCTTCTCAAAATTCTCCTCCATTCTCCTTTGCAAATTTTGCTATTAAACGTCCTTGGAATATTCTCAGAATGAATGAATATCCTGATAACTTCATGCCTATATTTGGTACCAAATTAAAATTAATTTCAGTATTTGAGGCCTACATTCTGGTTAGTCTTTAACCATATTGATAGCTGATCTGTGATGATGTAGCCTAGTGCTTTCTGCACTTTCTGCCGTCAGGAAACAGTTTCATCATTGACATAAGAATCAGTGTATTGTAATGGCTAGATTGTAGATCTAGGATCTGGGAGAACCGTTCACTACCCACATTGCCAAAAACCTTGCTGAGTGACTGTAGGCTACTCATATGTTCTCAGCCTAACCTACCTCACAGAATTGTTGTGAGGATAAGGAAGAACCATGTATGCAACACAGAACTCCTTGAAGGAAGGAAATAACAGAGAGAGGCCAAGGAATATGTATGTCAGTGCCATCGAAAACTCAGCATGAGGACTGTGGGGATGTGAACACAGTTCAGTTGTTCCCCTTTCTCCAGGGGTCCTGGGAGTGGGGCAGTCCTTACTCTTGGGAATAGGCTCCACCTTTGGAACAGGGTCGGTTTCCTCAGATCAGTCCAGGAAGGGGAGGGGCCTGTCCTCGGGAACATCCCGGTCTTACTGGCCCTGCCGCTTGAGCAGGACGTGTTTCACAGGCGCTCTGTAGAGTGCAGTGATCCAGGGATGAGAAGAAGAGAGGGAGAAGGGAGAGCCCCTCCCTCTTCATTATTTCAAGTCGTGGTCGGCGGCAGACTGCAAAGGAAGCCGATGGGACTGGGAGATCCCCAGCAGCCAAGGCTGTATACGTAGACTCCCGCCGGGCCCAGCGTGCGGCTGGAGGCCCCCTCCCCAACCAACGCACATCAGGGGAAGTGGTTGAGTCTGCAAGGAGACCAGGGCAACGCTGCAGACCCGGCAGTCTCCCCGGTCTCAGAGGACCCGGCATGCAGAGGAACAGACAAGCCAGGAACCTCTAGCCCTTGCCAGAATCATGGTAATCTCTTAAGGGGCCAAAACCTAGACTGGAGGCGAAGGAGGGCAGAGTGGTAGACTGGGGAAAAACCCCAAGCAACCCCCCCCCCCCCGCTATTCAGGGAGGGAGAGGGGGAAATTGATTTCTGGAGCTTCCACCCTCCCCAACCTGGGACAGGCTGGAGTGGATTAAAGAGCCCTTCCCCCCCCACTCTTCCCCCTCAGGGGGAAAGTTCCCATGGAATAGATAGGGAGCTAAAAGGCCCAGGGAAGGCCATAGAAGGGTGGGGAAAATGGTGGTGGCCATCTTGGTTCCCTGGATTCTCATGGTAGACTTACGTTTGCTTTCACTTCCAGGCAAGTGAATAGAAAATGACTGCCAAGTCAGACCTGCCAGTTCCCTGTGCCCAGACCTGGGTAGACCAAGCTAGATTGATCTGTTGAGATCTCAGAAGCTAAGCAGAGTCAGTCCTGGTTAGTACTGGGATGGGAGACCACCAAGGAAGTCCAGGGTCACTACGCTGAGGCAGGCGAAAGCAGTGGCCCTAGCCTGGATGGCCCACACTAGTCCGTTTTAATCGGATCTTGGAAGTTAAGCAGGGTCAGCCCTGGTTGGCTCTCCACCTCTGGCTGTCCCTTGCCTTGAAAAGCATATGGGGCTGCTGCTTGATAGCACTTCCACCACCTCCACTGTTTGCCAGAGAGGGGCTATAACAGATTTGGGGGCGGGGTACACTTAGCAAGTCAGATCTATTCAGATCATAAGCCTGATTTGGCTATTGCATGAATTAGTTTGCTCTGGGGCCATTCCTCCTGAGCTAAGACAAAAATGTGTGAGCCGGAGGCTAAAAAACTGTGAGCTAGCTCACACTAACTCAGCTTAGAGGGAACACTGGCAGCAAGGATAGCCCAGGATAGCCTGAGCTCATTAAGTAAGCATAGCCGGCCCTGGTCAGTATTTGAATGGGAGACCACCAAACAATACCAGAGGTGGGACACAGAGACAGGCAAGGCAAACCATCTCTGAACATCTCCTGCACTGAACCCCAAGGGGTTACCATAACTGGGTTGCAAAAAGTCCAGGAAGGACTCAGACTCCCCAGTTCCATCCTCAGATAGGGCAGGATGGGAGTGGTCGGAGGAAGGAGAGGAAGTAGTACCAACAGTACAGTCTTGGCTATTCCCTCAAGAGCTGTACATGAGATTACTTTCCAAGTATTTAGAATTTCCTCCAGACCTAAGGAAAACGATGATCTTGACTCAGAACGTCTGGTGGAATCAGAAGTTAAGCAGGGTCAGTCCTGGTTAGTACTTGGATTGGAGACAACCAAGGAAGTCCAGGGTTGCTATGCTGAGGCAGACAGCGGCAAGTCTCCTCTGCTCCTCTAACTGCCTGCAGCCTTTTATAGTAGGTTGAAGGCAGAGAGGGAACACCCTTCCAAGCTAAAATCTAACCATCATGGGGTTTTTTCCAAGCTTTATTCCCTGATAACAGAGGCTACCAAGAGAGGCTACCAAGAGACTCAAGGTGACAATGGTGGACGAACCCAGGACTAGCTTGACCTCCAATTCAGTTCTACCTATGGATGCAGTTAGGCTGCCGAAGACCCCAGCGAAAGGTGTTTTGAGCAAGCCTTACTTCGAAGTCTCAGCCTGCTCCATCAGGACGTCAACAGCAGGCATGATGTTTGCCAGGGCGGTACATTATTGGGCATCAGGACTAGCCTCAGCTGATAGTGAAGTCCCAAAAGAACTTAAAGACGAACTTAAGAAGATTGCCCTAGTGACAGTGATTGTGGTAGATACTACATTGGACATCCTGCAGCAGTTAGCTAGAGCCATGGCATGCAGTGTAGCAGCCAGAAGGAACACGTGGCTCAGAATTGGGATGGGGACTCTGCAACACAGGCTAAAGAGACAACAGTTCCCTTCAAGGGCATAAACCTTTTTGGAGATGGACTCGACAGATATCTTCTTGAAGATTTGGAGTTCGGAGTAAGCAGTGAAGTGGCTAAATTTGCGGATGACACTAAATTGTTCAGGGTGGTGAAAACCAGGGAGGATTGTGAGGCACTCCAAAGGGATCTGTTAAGGATGGGCGAGTGGGCATCAACGTGGCAAATGGGGTTCAATGTGGCCAAGTGCAAAGTGATGCACATTGGAGCAAAAAATCCTAACTATAAATACACATTGATGGGGTCCGAACTGGCAGAGACTGACCATGAGAGAGATCTTGGAGTCGTAGTAGATAACTCACTGAAAATGTTGAGACAAACCGTAAGCATAGTCGTCAAGCCAGAGTCCAGGAGGTCAGGAGCCAAAACACCAGAGTCCAGGGCACGAACAAAGAGCATTGTCGTCAGAGCTGGAGTCGAGGAGCCAAGAGTTCAGAGCCGGAAACAGGAATTAGGAACATGGGCGAGGTGGGTGCAGAGCGTCATCAGGCTGACTAATTGCTGGCACAAGAGATTGACCAAGAGTGAGGAGCTAAATATTCCTCCGGGCTGTTATCAATTACCGGCCAATGCGTGTGTCCCGGCTCCTCTTAGAACTCAGGGCTGAGAGACCACCTGCTGCGCAGGCGCACCTCTCACCATCAGGATGCCAAATCCCGCCGGCGCTGATCTCGCAAACGGGCCACCAGTGGGGGCGAATCAGGGGGGCTGTTTGATGTGCATTGTTCCACCTCAGGTGTTGCCGGAGCCGCCTCTGCGGCTTCATTGGGGCCAGGTGTAGATTCTGCCATAATTGGGAGCTCATCCTCAGCAGGACTTAGGACTTCTGCTGGGGCTGGGAGCTCATCCTCGGCAGTACTCATTACAAGGGATCGCCAACACTCCAGCGCACACCAAGCCTCCATCCCCTCAGCTTTGGATTTATCCGACAAGGAGGAAACCCATCAGATCCACCTCCTGACTTGCCACGACCAGCATCTGCCCACAGCCCCCATGCTTCCAGCAAAGATGACCACGCCACCTCCCTGCACCAGCTGCGGAGATGACCATGAGCATTGCTCCTGCCACTTCCACGACATGACCTGCCACAACTGTGGTAAGACCAGCCGCATTGTGCACGCCTGCTGCTCCAAGGGCTCCCAAAGACGCCCCACGACGCATCAGGAGTCCACAGAACTTCACACCTTGGCCATCCACCAGAATGAGATACTGAACTTGCCCCAGGACACCCCCCATAAGATAAAAGTGACTGTGTGTATAGAGGAGGCGTCTTGTGAGATGGAACTGGACATAGGGTCCTCTATCTCCATAATTTCGGAAGAGACTCTCCGGAGGCTCTGTCCACAGGGGGTGCCCTGCCTTAAGCCTGCCAGCTTCCCCCTCAGAGACTTTCAGAAAAACGAGGTGGCCATCAAGGGCTGGGGCAAATACCATATTAAATACCACCGTTTCAAAGGACTCTTGGACTTGCTAGTGGTCGAAGGGTGGCTCATGAGTTTACTGGGGCTATCATGGTCCACGCCCTTAGGCTTGAAGTAACGGGGGTGCACCATGTGGCATCCAAGGACTTCCAAACAGTGTGCAATGAGTTCCCGGGTGTATTTGACGGGACGTTCGGTTGCTACACTGGGCATCTGGTCTCCCTGCAACTCAACCCGGAGGTGCGGCCCATTAGACTAAAGGCCAGATGTGTTCCCTTTGCCCCGAAGCCCATGATAGACAGTGAACTGGATCGGTTGGTGGCCCAGGGGGTATTGGAGCCAGTTCTGCATGCCACATGGGAAACCCCTATTGTGACCAGCGGGGACATCCGCATCTGTGTGGACTATATGTGCATGATTAACAAGGTGTTCCAGGACCACGCATACCTGGTCCCGCTGGTTAGCCATATCCTGGCTTCCCTAGTGGGTGCCAAGGTTTTTGGAAAACTGGACTTGGCACAGGCCTACCAGCAGCTTCCGGTCGATGATGAGACTGCTGAGGCCCAGATGATCGTGACACACAGGGGGGGCATTCCAGGTGCGGCGGCTGCTGTTCAGGGTCAGTGTCACCCCGGGAATCTTCCAAAATCTTATGGACTCTCTTCTTAAAGGGATTCCTGGGGTCCAGCCATTTTTCAGTGATGTTTCAATCACTGCCCCCACTGACGAGGACTTTGCCATCTGTCTGCGTGCCATCCTGCAAAGGTTCCATGATGCCGGCCTTAAAGTTAAGAGGGAAAAGTGCCTCCTGGGGGTCCCATGGGTCGAGTTCCTGGGCTTCTCCATCGATGCACACGGCATCCATGCTGCTGCTGACAAGGTCCGTGCCATCATCAGTGCCCCGACACCCACATCCAAGCAGGAACTCCAGGCTTTCCTCGGCCTGCTGAAGTTTTATCACTTGTTCCTGCCTCACAAGGAGCCACTGCACCGGCTGCTTGACAAATGGGCCCGCCATCGCAGAGCCACTGTGCTGGCTGCTCAACAAACGGGCTCCCTTGGTCTGGGGCCAGAAGCAAGCCACCGCGTTCCATGCTGTCAAAGAGCTGCTCACCTTGAACGAGGTACTCACACACTTCGGCGAAGCACTCCCAGTCATCCTGGCCTGCGATGCATCCCCTTATGGAGTTGGAGCCATCCTCGGTCACCAGCTACCCAACGGCCGAGAGGTCCCTGTGGCCTATTACTCCCGCAACTTGTCCTCAGCCGAGCGCAACTACGTGCAGATCGACAAGGAGGCCGTGGTAGGCGTGAAAAAATTCTACGATTAATTCTACAGGTGGCCCTTCACCTTCGTGACGGATCATAAACTCCTGCTCAGCATGCTGGCTCCAGACTGCCAAACACCAAAGATACTGTCTCCCTGGGTGCTGCACTGGTCCATCTTCCTGGCAGGCTACCAGTACAGTCCTCACCACCACTCCGGGAAGTCATTGGGACATGCCAACGCCCTCAGCTGCCTGCTGCTGACCTCCTGTGACCCAGACCCAGCTCCTGCCCACCAGATCCTGCCAGTTTGGTGTAGTGGTTAAGTGTGCGGACTCTAATCTGGGAGAACTGGGTTTGATTCCCCACTCCTCCACTTGCACCTGCTGATGTGACCTTGGGTCAGTCACAAGCTCTGGCACAGCTGTCCTTGAAAAAGAGCAGTTTGTGTCAGAGTTCTCCGAGCCCCCCCTACCTCACAGGGTGTCTGTTGTGGGGAGGGGAAGGGAAAGGACTTTGTAAGCCGCTCTGAGACTCCAAGTGAAGGGCGGGGTATAAATCCAATCTCTTCTTCTTCTCCTGGAGGACCTTCCTGACCGCCCACTCCAGGTATCAGACGTCTCCCACTGCACTGCACGGGACCGTGTCCTCTCCCATGTTCTGGACTGGGTGGGGAGGGGATGGCCTGCCGGCCACACAGGCCCTGAATTCACAGCGTTCTCCTCCCGACAGGACTAATTGTCAGCATACAAGGGGTGCCTGCTGTGGGGAAGCCAGGTCAGCATAATAAAAAGTAGAGACATCACCCTGTCAACAAAAGTCCGTATGATCAAAGCAATGGTATTCCCAGTAGTACTGTATGGCTGCGAGAGTTGGACTATAAGGAAGGCTGAGCGCCTTTTGATTCTTTTGAATTATGGTGCTGGAGAAGAGTGAAGGTCAAAGAAGACGGAGACAGCAAAGGATGAGATGGTTAGACAGTGTTATCGAGGCAATGAACATGAAATTAAGCAAACTCTGGAGCACGACGGAAGACAGGAGAGCCTGGCGTGATGTGGTCCATGGGGTCGCGAAGAGTCGGACTCGACTGTGTGACTGAATAACAACAAAAGTTAAAACAATCAAGGCATACTAGAAGCCTGAAGTATTCACATGGAGAGTTTAATGTTTCACATTGACGATGTAAATTGGAATTTTACTTTGCAACTGAGTGGCAAATGTCATCCATTTTGAGAAATGGGGCAAATTTCAACATGTGCTTCTTTTCTTGTGTAAAGGAACAGAGCTGGAGTTCTAACATGGGTTCAAAGTAAGATCCCACACCTCAGAGTTCTTTTTTAATTACAATTTGTACTGTATGCCTAAAAATGAAGTTTCCTTTCAAGTATCACTGCAGTTGTTTCCTTAATCTCTGTGTTCTAATCTTATCTCCATCCTTGCTTTAAGCAATGGCTGTAGACCAATACTGCTCTGATCTCAAGAGGTAAACAGCAGATGCCCATATAGGATGATGGCAGGTTTGTTCTCCCATCTGAGTCTCTGTCTCCTTCGTAGATGTTGTACAGGGGCTAGAGTGCCATCTTCTAACATGCTACATAGGTTGGTCATAGTGGCATGGGGAAAATACTAAGACCCTACATGTCTAAAATCTGATTTCTACTTTTCTTTCATTCTAGGTATGATGTGGACTCCAAGAGCCCTGACCTTTCAAAACATGTAAGCCAAAAGCGTGTTCTTGCTGCTCTTCACTTCCAGTATACTTTTAGATACTTCTCCTTTTTTCTTCTCATATTCCATAGCCATTTTCAATTGTCAAATGCTGCTAATATTCACTGTTTTCTTCCTATTGATTTTGCCCATGCTTTGATCTGTTTTCTTATTTTAGTCTGGTTGACTTATCATAATACTCTTTTAGTCAATCTTTCCTGCTTCTACCTTAAGACTCCTGTTACTGTTTTGCATTCTACTGCTGCCCACTTAATTTTTTCAGCATGCCAGTAAGGTCAAGTTTATCCACTTTTGATTTAACTTTACTCTAACTGCCCCCCATTTTGTTTAAGATTCAAGGGCTTAGACCAGTTCAACCCTGTTTAAGATGCTCTGCTAGTTGTCTTCAGATTTATTAATTATCTGCAGGACTTTCATCTCTGATTTCTCTATATTTCTTCTCCTTTAGTTTTGTACTCTTCTGGTTCTTTGTTGCTTGTTATATCCCTTCTCTCCTCCTGTTTTTTGTTTGAAGCACGTCTTATGTTATTGCCCCTTTGCAATGGAACTCTTTACCAGCTGATATTTGTTTAATTGATTCTCTCTGTTTAAAAAAACCTCAAGACTAATTTATTTCAGCTCATTCTAGCAGGTTTGGGCCTTCTACTGATCCAGTGTATAGTTTTACTTCTTCTGTTTTTTAAAAAAGTAAATTGTAAGTCCACTGGGTAAAATCTACCTTGTATTCTTTTTCTACAGTGCTTTAGTTTTAGGCATTTCATTACTATTACTGTTTCCTAATTCAACAGATAGTTCCCAAGATGACTTAAAAATCTCTACAAATAACAGGTGAAATCTAAAAACAATCCTTGCAACAGTAAACATATCAGCAAGTAGGAGAAGCATTAATAATATGATAATAAATATCTAGGATAAAATCAATAGATTTAAAGCAGATTCTCTGCCACCGAGCCACAGCCCCTCTGAGCCATTTGCATTACTCCTCACATTACATCTTTGGTTTCAGGGAATTTGGACTAAATGGACAGAAGTCTTCCAAAAAAAGAATTTCTATAGTCATGGAGACACATTGATAATGTCTCACCTGCAGTTTCCAGGGAGTCTTTGAAAGTGGAAAATGGTTACTTAATAATGATCATATTAATTTCCTTCATCAGGATTTCCTGGGTCAAACATTCTGTACACTGGGCGAGATTGTTGGATCTCCAGGAAGCCGATTGGAAAAGCCTTTGATGTGAGTACTCTGTCTATATACACTGGTGGTGGTGGTGGGTCTTATGCCAGCTGTGTTTTCACTGTGTTGGCTGGCAAGGTCCAGCTCCAGGCTCCTTGGCTCTGCTTTGTTATGTGTCTGCAAGATATGAAGTCAGACAGAAGTTTTGCATTGCTATAAATTGATATTGAAGGAATTGTGGACCACATCATGGTGGAGACTCTTCCTAGGTTTACTGCTGGGTGTACAGTTAAGGAGCTAGTTACATGAGTTGGTGCTGCTGTTGCTGCTCTGGGGGAGAAGTGATGCTCTGTCTTCTTGGTGCTGGGGGGGGGGTCAACAGTGGGAGGGCGTCTAATGTCCTGGCCCCACTGGTGGACCTCCTGATGGCACCTGGTATTTCTGGCCACTGTGTGACACAGAGTGTTGGACTGGATGGGCCTTTGGCCTGATCCAACATTGGCATCTCTTATGTTCTCATGTTCTTATGATAGCAGTGAAAAAGGTAAACTCCTTACTGGGGATTTATAAGAAAGGAACTGTAAATAATTCCCGAGTATTTTAATATTGCCCTTGTATAGATGTATGTTGTAACCTCATTTGGAATAGTGTTGCAGTTCTGGTCATCATACCTCAAAAAGGACATTGCAGAGCTGGAAAACGTACAGAAGAGGGCAACCAGGATGCTTAGTGGGTTGGATCACCTTTTCTGTAAGGTTGGGATTTTGCAGTACAGAAAAAATACGACTGAGGGCGGAAATGATAGAAGCTTATACTTTAATGCATGAGGTAGACAAAATTGGTAGAGAGAATTTTTTTTCCATCTCCCATAATATTAGCACTCAGACATTGATGGACAATAAATTCAGGACAGACTAAAGGAAATACTTATTTATTCAACAAGTAATTAAATTGTGGGATTCAATACCAGTGGATATAGGGATGGCCACGGGCTTAGATGGCTTTAAAGGAGGAATAGATGGACTCATGGCAGAGAGGTCCATCAATGGCTACTAGTAAGAACATAAGAAAAGCCCTGCTGGATCAGACCAATGGTCCATCTATTCCAGCATCCTGTTTCACACAGTGGCCTAACTAGTTCCTCTGGATGGTCAACAACAGGGCATAGAGGCCAAGGCCTTCCCCTGATGTTGCCTCCCAGCTCTGGAATTTAGAGGCTTAGTGCATCTGAATGTGGAGGTTCCCCTCAGTCACCACAGCTAGTAGCCACTGATAGACCTTTCCTCCATTGAATCTGTCTAACACTCCTTTAAAGGTGTATATACCTGTGGCCATCACTACATCCTCTGGATGTACATTGTACATTTTAATCACTCTCTGTGTAAAGTAGTATTTCCTTTTGCCTGTCCTGAACCTACTACCCATCAGTTTCATTGGATGCCCTCAAATTCTAGTGTTTTGTGAGAGGGAGACTAAATAACCTCTGGTGATGGAATTAAAGGATAGTGGACAGCAGCAGGTAAATAAAGAAGCTGCTGAGTCACATGACTGAGAAGGGAGGGGGCCTTTTGGCTTGGAATTCTCAGAGTGACAGATAATGGTGAACAACTGACAGTTGGGAGCTGACAGTTGGGAAAAAGGAGTTGGAAGAGAAGTTAGCCGAGCGCAGTCAGCTAACTGAATAGCTCTGAGGTGGAACAAAAACCCCTGTGGCTCTGTGGAAATAGCCTGATATCAGTTTGAGTAGAGAACTGTGGCTGAATAAAACTCTGCACTGGTACCCTCTAAAGGAAAGAGGAGAATGAACAGAGAGTGAACAGAGAGTGACCTCAGTGGTCACAAACACCAGATACATTGCTCCAAAGGAACTTGTAGAGGTGGCTATAGAAAGGGCTAAGGGTCTGGAGGAGTCTGAAAAGGTGCCCAGTTAGACTCAAAGGGTCCAGACAGATTAAGTCCAAAGGTTAGCCACAAAACAGTTACTGGAGAGAGGGATCATAAGTGTGTTTAGTGAACTGAAGAACATCTGTGTAAAACTGAGAGTGATAAGCCTACAGTCTATGTGAAGGCAAAGTAAAAAGTTATATTCTACAAGGAAACAAAATATCCTATGTAAATATATCCCATCCTCTTGTTGGGCTTTGACTTTTACAAATACTGGTGCCTGACTTACTGGTGAAAGAATTATACTGGGCAGTTGTCCTTCATACATCCGTAAGTTATATACCAAAAACCCTGAAGAGACTAATGTTTATAGTGACCTGGTCAGATACAGTATAGTGAGAACTAATCAGTCACATCATAAGTAAAAATAGTTTAAATCCAGTACAACTATAAGCCTATACAGGCAGTGACTTCACAGCTCGGTCACCCCAACGGCCTGGGAGAGGTACCTCCATATTCAGAAGCAGCAGACTTTGGAATGGCACAAGGCAACATCAGGGGATGGCCTTGGCTTCTATTTCCTTTTTGTTGGCCCTCCAGGGTAACTGGTTGGCCACTGTATGAAACAGGTTGCTGGACTAGATGAACCACTAGTCTTATGTTATTATAAAAGGAGTACCAACAAATACAACAGTAATTGAATACTGATGAATGCCTGATAAATGCTATATATTACGATGATTATTACAGCATCCAGGTTCTGCAATGATAGCAAAATGTGCACTTGGTGGATTTTTTCCCCCTTCTTAATGCTACTTCTCTCCCCCTGCCTCCACCCCAAGAATGGCTTGGGAAGCTTTGAAAGTTTGCTTCCTCTCCACAGACTGGGATTCTAAACTGTGGTTGAATCCCAGTTTAGAAACCCAGTTTGTGGGAAGGAAATAAACTCTAATTTGCTCAGACACCTGTATTCAGGTGTGATGGCAAGGAAGCCATCAGTCATACTTCACAAGAAGTGTTGGTAGTTTTCAGGAAAGCGCAGTCGTACCTCAGGCTGTTGTACCATGTTGGAATACTCTGAACCCAAACTGAGAAGGCAGTGATAATGCAAAACTTCTGTAATGAAACTGTACACTTGAGACTTCCATTTCCCACAAGAAGTATTTCTGCTTTTTGCCTTAGAGAACTTCCAAGCCCCAAGAAGGCTGCAGGTGCTAAGGGATGACTTGCAATTGCCAGCCATAATTGGAAATTGAGATATATACATTGGGAGAGAGATTCCCTCTTTCTCGTCTGTCTTTTGAGAAGTTGCTTATTAATTCAGGAGCATGACAAAAGTGTGAGTGTAAGGAGCAAGACAGCGTGGAAGAATGGGGAGCCATTACAGAAACCCACCACGGACTTAATTATAATTGCTATTGGAAATAATCCAAAGCCCCATGCTTTCTCCTTAAAGAAGCGGCAGTTATTAAGTGCCAGTTCTGACTGGCTATAAAGACATAGAGAGGTTGATTTCTAATCATTGTGTATATCTTGTGGAGCACTCCTAGTGGGCAAAACACTTTCCAGTTCTCATTTGTTTCTGCCTCACGTGGCAAGGGCATTATTATTCCCATTCTATAGCTAGAGAAATGGAGCTCAGAAGTGGTGACTTGCTAGGGTTCCCAGGCCAAAGCTGGCAACCCGAGGGACAATTTAAAGGTTGGGGTCATACCAGCATGCTGACATCACTTCCGGGGAAGTTTGGAAGTGATGTAAGGGACAGTCGAGGATTTGTAAAAACTTTATGGTAAAACCATAGAGGGTTTTTTGGCAAGTCCTAGAGTGTCCCATGACATCACTTCCAGTTTTCACCAGACGTTATGTCAGTCCACTGGTGCAGTGGTGGTGTGCCCCCTGATTCTCTTCCTTTCCATTTCCTCCTATCTGAACTTCAGGCAGCAGTGGGAATATTAGCTGGAGGTCCCCCACTATAGCTATAGCAGGAGACCTCCTGGCAACCATACAACTTGCTGCCAGCCACCTGAGTGGGCATGTGGATCTTCCAGTTCCATGACAGAATGGCAGAGGACCATAAACTCGATCTTTTGCAGAACACAACACAGAAGAAATACAAAAAATGCCTATTTATCATTTTGTCTGCCATTTGGATTGATGGAAAGGGAGAACAGAGGATAGGACTTCATGCTTGACGCTATTTTCTATTCTGGAAACAGAACATAGAAGTATATGTGTTCATTCTAAATTGCCTGTTGTAATTAAGGTGTTGTAGAAAAAGCCCAGCAGGAAATCATTAGCATAATAGGCCACACCCAACAGCAGAAATCCATTAGCATATTAGGCCACACCCCGAGAGCACAGCTCATTAGCATGTTAGGCCACACCCCACGTTACCAGAACTGTGGTCATCCAGCCACGCCCACCTTTTGCTTCTTATTCTGTTTACCTTGTTTGTTGTCAAAACCCAGGGCTTTTTTTGTAGCAGGAACCCTTTGTACGTTAGACCACACACCCCTAATGTAGCCAATCCTAATGAGTTTCTGCTGTTGGGTGGGGCCTACTATGCTAATGAGTTCGTGCTGGGCGTGGCCAACTTGGGAGCCAGCCGGAACTCCGTTCCTGTGTGTTCCTGCCCAAAAATAGCCCTGCTTCATGTGAGTCAAACACTCCTGTTTTGAAAAGCCTGGAAATGATAGTACATGGATGGAACAGCCTATTGCAGCCCATAGTAATTCCCAGCCATATTTGGTTGTGCTGATCATGGGCTAAGCTGGCCAATACCACACAGTGAAAGCTTGGATTGGCTTTTGTCGCAGTCAGGTGCCAAATGCTGATATGGGTTCAGTTCAGTGTATTGTCTGCATGGACAGAGCCAACTCGGTCCCTGGTGGGCTATGTGATCCATGAAGGCTATGGACTGAAAGGATTGTATAGTTAGGCCCAAAGTCTTTTTTTTCACAGGAGTGACATGCAGATTTACCCCACTGAATGGGAAGTATAACGCTGAAAATAGCCTTCATATCCCCAAGCAGTGGAAGAAGAGTAAACACTCCTTCCTTCCTTCCTTCCTTCCTTCCTTCCTTCCTTC
The DNA here is from genome assembly GCF_001447785.1 of Gekko japonicus. NCBI lineage: Eukaryota > Metazoa > Chordata > Lepidosauria > Squamata > Gekkonidae > Gekko > Gekko japonicus. The sequence continues at coordinate 478,428 of NW_015160230.1, forward strand.
CTTCCTTCCTTCCTTCCTTCCTTCCTTCCTGTGCAGAACCACTTTGTGCCCACATTGAACAGATTGATTGCATCACAACTGGCAGAGCGTTTGAGCTGCCACAGACCACATAGGATGCCAGTAACTGTACTGACTTAATAACAAACACAGAGGGGAGTGTGAGATATGCCCCTACATCAGCACAATTTTTCCTCTGCTTGGATCTCCAGGAGGTGTGAACAGGCTTTTCAAGCACAGCTACAAAGCCCATGTTTTTGTGCGTGTTCTCCCCCAGGTGCCAGGCGAATTGGAGACCAAAGATGCAAGAGCTGCTGACATAGCACTTTGCCTTTTCATCTCCTAGGCTGTGATTTGGTGCTGATCGTTTGGAGGAGCCTGGGAATATCCTGCTCCTGAGAGAAAGCTGAACATAATTGGCCTCTATGTTTTGAATATCTGTAGTCAGCCTGCAAAACTAGGGAGCTGCTTCAGTGAAAGTGACAGGGAAACACGGAAAGAAAAAAAATGGTATTAATTCACAGCACATCCCCCTTCTCCAGTAGCATATCCAGGGGCAGCTCAAGATATTATGGTGTGTAAGGCAGAAAATCCAAATCCCCCACCCCAAGGGAGAAAAATCCAATAAAATTCAATTTAAACTTAATTGGGGATGGTCAGGTTCTGTATTTGCTTTTAATCATTTCAGTTTTCATTTGGCAATTTCAGCATACTTTGAACATATACACCACTGGTCTTATCAAGGTCAGCACTGTCTGCTCTGACCATCAGTGCATTTAATTTACCTTTTTTTGCATTTAATTTACATTTATGTTATAAACCATCTGTAAAGAGATGGCAGTATACGAGAGGCTCAGGCCTTAGTGCTGAGGTTTCACTTGAGATTTATCCATATCAGTCTTTCTCTTACTCCTTGTTTGGTGTTTTCATATCAGATTCTGAAGATGTCCCTCAAAAATGTGTTTAACTGCGTGATGTGGGAGAATCCTGCACTGACAGAACACCTTGGTTGCCAACTTGCCAAGTTGTGTGAGTTTGCTGGATTTCTGCAGTGTTTTGCTTAAATTGGCCATCAGCTCTATTTGGCTTCTTTCACTGCTAGGATATATCTCTGAGGCAAAGCTATGAGATATCTGGGTAGGGGAAATAGCATACAAGAGAGGTTTTCTGACCTTTCTGGAGAGAATTGTGTCTCTCTAGGGTGCTAATTCCAATATTCCTTGCTAGCAAAATAACTGCTTTGAAAGCAGCAGACTTCTTAAGTATAGTTGCTTGCTATGTTAATTCATTAAGGTTCTCTCACACTCTCTCTAATTCACAATGAGTACCCTTTGAGTATTTTTAACTAAAAACTGGGGGTGGGAAATGGATCTCTCTCTCTCTCTCTCTCTCTCTCTCTCTCTCTCTCTCTCTCTCTCATGCGCACAGCATTCAGTATAATTTCCTTGCACAGCAGTCCTTGTCAGTGGAGTCTCAGTTTCTGTTATACAGAGTAATTCTTCACAGTTCTCAACTGTGTGGTTTGGGCAAGGGCTGAATGCCTGCCATGCACAGGAGATGAGTCCCTTTGATCTAAATGCAAGTGCTTTTCAAGGGGCAAGACTAGCACACCTGAGGCAGCTGGAGCATCATATTGGACGTATAATCAGTTCAGGCTTCAATCTAATTCCCATGTTAAGTGAAGGAATTCATGGAGTCAAGCTGTCTGCTCCCATTTAGGCAGCCAGCAGACAGAAGAAGAGTTGGTTTTTACACCCCACTTTTCACTACTCGAAGGAGTCTCAGAGTGGCTTACAATCGCCTTCCCTTCCTCTCCCCACAACAGACACTTTGTGAGATAGGTGGGGCTGAGAGAGCTCTGAGAGAACTGTGACTGACCCAAGGTCACCAGCTGGCTTCATGTGGAGGAGTGGCCGTGTTCATATGAGCCATTTTGGGCCGGGAGAGGGAGGGATCGGGGCCGCAGTAAACGGGCGCGATCCCACAGCAACATCTGGGAATCGTGCTGCGCCCGTTCCCAGCCCGTCCCCAATTTGCCCCTACCGGCCAAAACCTGCGGCAAAAAAGAACCACCTACCTAGGTGGTTCTTTACGAAAGGCCGCATCACCGCCGGCCGTGGGATCACCGGCGCGTCTGTTTGCCGGCGCATCCTTGGCCCTCGGCCGTACTGCGCATGCATTCGGCAGCCTCCCCCTCCCATTCGTCTCTTCCTCCCCGGCATCTGATCGTGCCGGGGGAGCAATGGCGCCGCGGCTCAGGGGATCGTGGGATCCCGCTGCGGCGTCTCTTTTTTGGTGCGGCTTTTAAAAGCCGCACTTTGCCCAGTGTTTTCCCTGCCATGTGGCAGGGGTCCCTGTTAACCAGAATAGAGTCCACAGCTCTTAACCACTACACCAAACTGGTTCTGTTCTTTTGGAGGTTCATTGCAGCTAGGTGGGGGGGGGGGAGGCTGCAACATAGTAATTGCTACATCCCAGTGGAGGATGCCAGTGTCAGAAATGGTCCACAAACACAGTTTGTTGTTCCAGTACAGAGAAGAAAGATAATGGGAAGAAGGAAAGTGTGGTTCTTCTCATAGGAATGGCATATATGGATGGAGCAGCTGAGGAGATAGCTCTGAAGCCACTTGGAACCACTAAAGTCACCACTAGACTTGTGGGTATTGAGGGAGCAGAAAGAGGAATTGTGTCATTTTTAAAAACTGGAGGTGAGCTCTTTGATATCAGGATTACACCTAGGTGTCCTGGGAAATCAGTCCAAAAGAATTTCTATTTGTTTCAATGGAAAACATATTTCTGGGTGTAACCCCCTGCCCACCGCCCAGTTGGGATGAAATTCTCAAGGACTGTACCTGTTACCCAAAGAATCCTCGCAAAATATCAGGCAATTGAAGGGAACCCTCCCCCTTCTACAGGCAATTAGAATCCTGATTTCTACACCAGTCACACTGATCCTCTAAGGGACCTTGTTACTTTTTCCTATAAAATTTGAGTGTGTGCACAAGGAGAGCTAAATACTGCCTGCTGTTTCACCTTTCCTTGTTGCATATTGCTTCATTTAGCATTTTTCTCCCAATCTGGTGATTACCAAATTGGAGTGTGGTGTAGCGGTTAACATGTCAGACTACGAATCCCCGCTCTGCTGTGGAAGCTTGTTGGATGACCTTAGGCCAATCAACCTAAGTGTTAACCCAGTCACTGTTACACACACACACACTGTAGCTAGCAAAAGTGTCCTTCTACTAGCAAAGAAAAAACATGTATTGTGGGGTATTAATTACTGAGATCATAACCTGTGGCTACCAGGGTCGAGATACAGACCAACACTCAAAAGAAATGAAGGAAAACAAGCTTCTTAAACAAGAAAAGTTTATTGAATTAACAAAAAGAACCAAGTTAAATCAGGAAAATAAAAATAGAGGTGCTACAGGAAGAAATTTAACACACAAGTGAAGTACAAACAGAGTTTAAACCCTTCCCCTAACAAAGTATGTGCTACTAAAGGAGGAAATAAAAGGAGAAAATTGCCGACATTCAAGCCTGCTTCCTGGAGACAGGAGGCAGCTCTGCAGAGGGAAATTGACTAGACTAGGAAAGCGCAGCAGAATGGGGTGGAGAAATAGAGAAACCAACCGTATAGTTGGGGTAACAGACTGGGATCCAAAACCTGCTACAAATTGGATGGACTGAGGGATAACGTTTTATACATTTTTGCTAAGATTGAGGAGAGGAAAGGGTGTTGGCACTAGACTGTGGGAATGATGAAAAATCCGTCTCTCCAGAGATGAGCAAATTTGAAAAGGGTTTTTTGGTGTGCATTGTGGAGGGGAGTTTTCTTCTTTTGCATTCAAGGTAAAAGTATCAAGGAGAAGTGTTCCTTTAGGGAACTGAGAGGTTAGATAGGCAAGTATCAATGTTTATTTTACATGATGAAGTACAGGGATAAATCTTCCTGTCCAGTACTTAAGGAGGCAATAGTTGCAGCTGGCCTGTTACTAATTGCCTTGAGTATTTGGGTGGCTCGTTAAGGCCAGATTGTCAGGGAGGGGACCCCTTAGGTCCTTGGGGGGAAAGGCCCTTCAGATGACTCCCACTGGAGATGGGCTTTTGCAGGACCTTTTTTGTAGAAAAAGCCCAGCAGGAACTCATTAGCATAATAGACCACACCCAACAGCAGAAACTTATTAGCATATTAGGCCACACCTTGACAACACAGCTCATTGGCATATTAGGCCACACCCCCATGTTACCAGAAGTGTGGTCATCCAGCCACACCCACCTTTTGCTTCTTATTCTGTTTACCTTGTTTGTTGTCAAAACCCAGGGCTTTTTTTGTAGCAGGAACTCCTTTGCATGTTAGGCCACACACCCCTAAAGTAGCCAATCCTAATGAGTTTCTGCTGTTGGGTGTGGCCTATTATGCTAATGAGTTCCTGCTGGGCGTGGCCAAATTAGGAGCCAGCCGGAACTCCGTTCCTGTACATTCCTGCCCAAAAATAGCCCTGGGCTTTTGCATTGTTAGTGGAGGAGCCGTCTTCACATTCCTTTCACACTCAGTGTGACTCACTGTCATTTTGATATCAGTTTGATCTAGACTCCATTTTTCATTGCTAGGCCCATGCTAAGATGTACACGTGTACAGGGATCCAAAATGGGGGTCCACTGTGAGGGTGAGTCCTGGGGCATCATAAGTTACCTCACAGGGCTGTTGTGAGGATAAAACAGAGGAGAAGAGAACCACTGCAGGGGTTCTGGACCATTGGTGACCCTTGTAAGGGCAGAAAGGTAGGATATACATTTTGTAAATATAAATAAATAATAAAAATTAAGATAGTCTACCCCATGCACCTGATGGATCAATTGCTTTTTTAAAAAATATTTTTTTTTATTTTCCTAATATACAGAACATATAAACATTAAATCTGAACTATAACTAAATACAATATACTATAAACTAGGTGGTCATTGTAAATAACATTAAACAAAATTAGGCTCTGACCACTCTCTGGAATAGGAAGTTGGTCTGGGCTGTTGGCCCTGACCTGGATAGCCCAGGCTAGCCTGATCTTGTCAGATCTCAGAAGTTAGGCAGGGTTGGCCCTGGCTAGTGTTAGGATGGGAGACCTCCATGGAATATCAGCACATATTAGAGACTATTCTATGGCAGTGATGTTGGTGAAAAGACCATATTTCTCCACCACCATTGCACCTGCACATAATTGTCCAGCTGAGGTTCAAGGATGACAAGACAGGTTCTTTGGGTTAGTAGAAAGGGTAGACCAGGGACTTCACATCTCCCCTGTCTTGGATGGGGTTATGCTCCCCTTGAAAAGCCAGGTTTGCAGCTTGGAAGTGCTGCTTGACAGAGCAGCCCCCTTAGAAAACCACGTGGGTGCTGTGGCTCAGAATGCATTTGCCCAGCTCTGGCTGGTGCATCAGCTGCATCCGTTCCTGGGTCAGTTAGATCTAGCCACAGTGATCCATGCCTTAGTTACCTTCAGAATGGACTGTTGCAATGCGCTCTGCTTGGGGCTACCCTTGAAGAGTGTTTGGAAGCTGCAGATAGTACAAAATGCTGTGGCTAGACTGCTGGGTCAGGGCCAGCTATCAGGACTGTATATCCCCAATACTACAGCACTTACACTGGCTACCAATCTGCTCCTGAGCCCACCTCACTGTGTTAGTTTTGTCTTTTAAAGCCCTACATGGCTTGGAACCAAAGTATCTGAAGGGCTGTCTTCTCCCATATTTTCCTGCCTGGGAATTAAGTTCATGGGGAGATGCCCTTCTGACTGTCCCACCAATCAAAGAAGCTTGTTTGGTGGGTACACAAAAGAGGGCCTTTTCCATGGTAGCCTCATAATTATGAAATAACCTCTCTAGAGAGGTGCACCTGGCCCTTACATTGTTGATCTTCGGGAGGCAATTGAAGAAAGTTTTATTTAGGATTGCATTTTGATTGCATTAGCTTTTATTGCAGTCCTAATTGGAGTTTTTAAACTGTGATTTTTTATGGATTTTATAATAACCCAAGGCCTCAGCACTGGCATGGAAGAAAGTGGGATAAGAAGTTATGGCAATGGTTATACTTTGCAAAATAAGGAGCTGAGAGCCATGGAACAGCTCAACGCTCCTGAAATGACACATGCTCTGTAAGCATCATATTTGTGTTCTCAACAGTCTCCATTTTGGTAATTTAATCATAGATGGGCACAGAGCTGATGCTCAGCAATCTTACTGCCTTTTGCAGATCATGAGGGGTTGACTGGACATCATGTGTGTACCAGGAGTCACTGTTCTACAGACCTAGAAAAAGGCAAAGATATCTTGGCCTCACTGGAATCATCTTCCCAGAATCCCTTGCAAAAAGAAGCTGGAAATGGCAACACGTGTGTGGGCCAACCATTCTTACACAGAGTTCTTGACTCCCACTTCTTATTAAATCCATATCTCTATGCCTGTTTGCAGAGCTTTGTTACTAGTTACCCTGCACTATCCTTTGCATCTGCTGTCTGTCCAGAATTTGTTCCAAGTCTAGCCTGTTATCCTGCATATCCACCTTCATGTTTCAGGACATGATCCTACCTTGCTCTGTCCTGGACCTGATTCTGCCATAAGCCTGGTCCTGCCAAGATGGACTCTCCTGGTTCTGACTCCATACATGCAGTTTATGACTTGGCTGGCTCCTAACATGTAAAGATTTGCAACAGTGTAGACAGAATTTGTTCCCTCCCCAGAGCCACTTTTGCCTCAGGGGAGAGGTAATCATTTTGCTCGTATTCCATTCTGGAGGCTGACCAGGTTGAGCCTTGCTAGCTGATGGCAGGTGCTGGATAATTTTTTTTGCGTCTTTCAAGACAAATTGCATCAGGCAAAGCCTGATTTCTGATTTCCTAATTTGCTAATCCAGGCTGTTCCAGCCAATCAGGAGAAAGGTTGCCAATCTTCACTGTCACTAGCCGCACCTGGGGTGATCAGTCATCTCTGCTCCTTTGCCACTTAGCATTACTCTTACTGAAGGGGAAGCAGAACCTGAACATGAGGCTGCTGTTTGATAGGCAGACAGCTTATTGGAACCTTGGCATATAAGCCCTCCCACTGGAGTGGGAATTGGCATAGGCACAGTCATGTGTGCAGCAACAGTAGAGTGCAGTTCTTAGAATTTGACCAAAAAGTGATATTTTACCCTAGTAGTGCCCAGCAGACTTCACAAAATCAGGAACAAAGATCACATGCATACCATATATAGAATCCATTATGAGCCCTTTAAGTAAGGAGGGATATCAGACTGCATGAGCAATGTCTTGAGCAATGTCCCAGATTCCAGTGGGAATCACACGAGAAAGAAGGTGGTCCTAGAGTCCACTGCCTCTCAATGTCCTAGGCAAGTAGGGCTGCCAAGCTGCGGCGGGGGATCCGCACATCTTCACAGGATCCCTGCCACGGGGGACAGCGATACGCGTTGCACCGCCGTCGCCAGGATGTGACGCTACACGTTGCCAGAGCAACGCGTATCGCTGTCCCCCACGGCAGGGATCCTGTGAAGACATGCGGATCCCCCTATAGGCAAGCCACATGCAAATTACCAGTCTGTCAGCCTATCACTCCATTTAGCCATCCATTTTAATCCATCCTTCCTCTAAGGAGTTCAGGACAGTATACACGGTTGTCCCATGTCCTGGGAGAGAGTGACTGGCCCAAGGTCACTCAGTGAGATTAATGTCATAGTAGGCCACAGCTGGGTCACAGGAACTTTCACCTGGCCCCCAAACTACTTAACACTTAGTCAGGCACAGGACCCACCAGGCTGCAGTACTGATTATCAGGCCGACACGCCTGAAAAACTGTTAAACATCTTAAGAGGTGAGATTGATTTGAGTCCAATAGCATCTTAGAGATCAACAAGATTTTCAGGGTCTGAGCTTTTGAGAATCAATGTTTTGACTCTTGAAAGCATATATGCTGAAGATCTTGTTGGTTTCTAAGGTGCTACTGGATTTGAATCTAATTCTTCTACTGCCAATCAATACGTCAACCCTCCTGAAACCAGTTCAAGAGGCAGATGCCACTGAAACCAGCAGAGTAGGAGGGAAACCATATTTGGATATCTGCAGGGGCTCCCAGTTTGGTATTGTTGGTAGAACCCTAGTCCTTTTCCTTGAAGCTGGTTGATAGCTGAAACTTGCCATGCAGTAGCTCAGGACCCACAGCTCAGTGGCAGAACATCTCCTTTGTATGCTGAAGGTGCCAAATTCAATCCCCATCATCTCCAATTAAAAAGATCAGGTAGTAGACAATGCTGACCTTGAGAGACCAATGGTCTGACTCAATAGATGGCAGCTTTATGTGTGTGTGTCTGTGTGTGTTTGAAGTGTGTTGCAGCTAGGTACTGAAAATTTGTTATGTTTGAGAGCTACTGACCCATATTATCAAATTACTTCAGCATCAAGATCTCAATTAGCTAACTTATTCTTGTATAGGCCTATCTATGAGACCATATACTTTTTAACAAGTTGTACAGCTTTTGGATAGCTATGTAATTGTATTCTTCAAATGGACTTTCCATCAGAAGCCCCCAAATATGCTTATCATCTTGTGCTTGGAACTGAGAATAGGGATTGTCTTTGATTTCATGCTATGCTGGAAGTGCTCTGATTGTCTCTGAAGCTCAGCGTGATGTTCAAGACAAGATCCTACCTCTTCCCAGGTCTGGGATGGTGTAGCATAATGATGAGTACTGGTTTTGGCTGGCTATTAAGGCAGCTCAAATTTGTGAGTTTCGGTGTCCCTGGCTGTCCTGGAGCAATTGGCAGGGCCTTTAATAGCGTTCATATAATTATAAAATCCTATGATTCGGTTGTTCTGTGGCACAGAGCTGATGTTCAACTAACCTTCCACATGCAGAAATACAAAGTCAAGAAAAATATGGAACCACAGGGCCCACTGTATAACAGACCATGTCAGTCGTGAGTCTTTTAATTGTGCACAGAATTTGTGAAAGGGCAGGGGAAATCCCTGGGTCATCAATATCTTCTAGGAGTCCTGATTGGAAAACACAGAGGAAGTGGGAAGCTGAAGGAATGGGCAAGGCCTCAGACTAGGAACAAGGAGGGGGGTTGACCCAGAAGGAAGAAACCAGTATGTGCTTCCTCTCCTCTCTTCTGACTGACAGAAGGGAGAAGTTCTCAGATTAACTCGATGAGATATTCATTTGTTTGTTAGGTGCCAATTGTATTTCTATCCTTTGTCATGCCAGTGAACATCAAGATAGCTACATGTCCTTGCAGGGTGGAGGGAAGGGGAAGTTCATATTGACTTCTGTCAAAATGAACTAATTATAAATGTCATAAATTTCTAGATACCTCTCCCAGCTCAAATGAAGAGCCGAGCCAAAGATCAGATACACCGAGGTTGTGGTCACACGCGCCAGTTGAAGCACAGGGGAAGAGAGGCTATTTCCTCCAGAAGACACGCAGTTGTGAGATCACACAGCCCTTTGGAGCTGTGGGCACAGCCCATCACTGTGTGATCAGACACAACTGTGGGTGAGTTGTGGGTTTTTTTTAGCCATTTGTTTTCCTTGCGCATAAATGAGCAATCGAGGAATTGCACCTCTGTACTGAGGGCCCCCTATGGAGTATGCAATGATGCACATACTGGGGGGGGGGGACACACGGCACGGAGTCCGGATGGCCTGATCAGATCATCCCGACAGCATGAGAGCGTGCCTGAGCAATCAGACAGGGGAAAGTCCGCCCGTGACCCGCCTTATCCAGATAACACTGGACTTTCCCCGGTGGCTTTTAACTCCGCTTCCGTGGCGGAGCAGCACGGTTTGCTGACGACTGCGGGACGCTTTCCAGCTGTTGCTGTCTGATCGCTCCCTTTAGATCCATCAGGCATTCGCATCTATGTTGGATCTAAAGGAGCGTGTGATCGCAGCCTGAGAGAAGCTAATTGGGCCTTTCAGAGCATTCAGAGGTGGGAGGGGGGGGCTCAGTCAGGTTCTATAAATATTGTCAAGGAAACTGTATCGGTGAAGGAAGGGAATTAGTCACTGTCTCTGTAGCTATGATCTAAAGGAGCGTGTGATCGCAGCCTGAGAGAAGCTAATTGGGCCTTTCAGAGCATTCAGAGGTGGGAGGGGGGGGCTCAGTCAGGTTCTATAAATATTGTCAAGGAAACTGTATCGGTGAAGGAAGGGAATTAGTCACTGTCTCTGTAGCTATGGCCTCAAGCCAAGGAAGAGATAGAAAGTTAGAAGATGTCACTGTTCCTAGCAGCAGGGAATGGAGGGACAAAAAAAGCTCAGAGAGACTTCCTCTTTGCAGCAATCTGTCTCCAACTTTTTTATAAGCACATAGTTGTCAAGCTGAATCCCAGAGCCAGGATAATACTTTTGTCAAGGTTGTGGTGTGCTTGATCATTGACAAGCTTTTCATCAAGAGTTTGATTTTCAGGTATCTACAGTTGCTCAATTGTGGGACCTTATCTGGACTCTTCTGTCCTTATATTACCAGCACAAGAGGCAGATTCTATCTAGTAAATTTTTATCCCGTTTGTCTTCCTCTGAGGAGCTCGGAATGGCATACATGGCTCCCCTCTCCCAATATATCTCCACACTAACCCTGTGAGATAGGTTAGGCTGGCCAAGAGTGACTGGCCCAAGGTCATCTGGTGAGCTTCATGGTCAAGTATTGATTCAAACCCAGGTCTCCCAGATCCTAATCCCACACTCTAACTACTGCACTTGCTCTCACAAGATTCACACACACACACACACATATGTATATACTGCCAATGTCTCAGTTACCTGCACTGAACTTTTGAACTACTTTCCATGAAAAGTGTCGTGTTTGGAGTGTTGCAAGATAGCGTGAAAATTCTATCTTTGGTATTTGGTTTTTGAGGGCAATTTTGTATTTACAAGCAACTGCTTGATGTAGCAGTGAACAAACGATGACCATGTGTGTGTAAATATGGCCTCATCCTGGGTTGCGGCTTGTGCTGCTTGTGTGGCCCGTGCTTTGGTACCTGATATGTCATCACATGCCTAAACTTTTGTAATGTTATCATTTAAAAAAAAATATTCATTTTAATTTCAGTTGTAGTTGTTACTGCCTTCATTTGTTTTTGTTTTTTCTGTTGGTCTTAATGGGAAACATATACAGTAAAGCTGTAATTTCCATCTAATGGAATGGATATTTTCAGGAATTATATTGGTCACCCAAGGGATCCTGCCCCCCCCCCCGAGTCCAATTCAAGTTCTCACTGGCATAGTGGCAGAAGCAGGTGGTTGGCAGCCACAGAAAGCAGGCAGTAACATGATGGTTACTGGGTGAGGTTTGGTACTCCTCTTAAGACTGCTATAGTGTGGGAATGAAGGCTTGCAGCTATCCCATAGCTGCTGGATGAATGCAGAACAGGCTATGTAGAGGGCACAGACACCCTTCAGGTCAGAGTCGTTAGGAGAAGAGCACCGACAACTCCTCTCTTAATCCATGTCTAAGTCTTTTCTTTCTCATAGCAATTAGTTAAAGTCTGTCTGGCTACTCGCTCTCTCTATGTGTCACTGACTGTAGTATGCATGATTGGGAAAGTGTTACTTGGTGGGAGCAACAGTGTCTTTGGCTTTGTCCTCCTCCCAGCCCGCAGCACTACCTAATGCTGGGTGAAGGGCCAAAATAAAATGTTTGTCTCAGTGCTCTGTGGTGTAAATTAATATTAACTACTAAGGGGAAAGGATTGGAGGAGGGATCTCCCTCTACCTAAATAGCAATTGGAGTAAAGCACTATCAAATGTAATTTTATTGTTTGTTGTAGCTTTGGTAAATAGGAGCCATGGTTTATATAGAATTAAGAGAATCCTCACCAATAGTGCAATCCTAAACTGAGTTATACCCTTCCAAGCCATAGGCTAAGAAGGGTGTAGCTCTACCTAGGATGTGCTGCAATTGACTGATAATTGGTGGAAACAGTGTGGAAAGAAAAGTCCAGCAATACAGTGCTCTTCTATTGCAGGATCTGCTTGGCATGATAACTGGAAAGATTCCCTGTCAGTTTCATTATTTTATGACTCCTCCCATCTCCTTAAACTCTAAACCAGGGGTGTCAAACATGCGGCCTGGGGGCTGGATCAGGCCCCCAGAGGGCTTCTATCAGGCCCGCAGTGGAACTGGCTGTCTTCTGCTTCTTCTTCCAGTTCTGCTGCTGCTGCATCATTGTAGGTTTGCAGCTTAAAGATACACACCTGAACAGCATACTCAAGATTGCAACAGCACAGACATTTTGATGCAATAATTCAGAGCAAGGGGTGTCAGTTATCAGACACTGTTAAATAAACAAAATATTGCAAGAGTGCTAATGTTTTAAGTATGTTTTTATTTTAAGTTACAAAAACCCTTTGTGTTTGTGTTCTTTATAAAGTTTTTATCTCCACTACCTGGCATTACATTTTATGACACACATGGCCTGGCCCAACAAGGTCTCATTTATGTCAGATCTGGCCCTCATAACAAATGTGTTCGTCACCCCTGCTCTAAACCAGACAGTTTCCAGTATATTAACAAATGTAATTAAATTTCCTATTTGTTTTTGTTATAAGAGTGACAATAACAAACGAGACATTTCTGTTCCTTTTCTTCATTCATTAATAAATGACTGTATATCCCTGGCCTGGATAGAAAATCAAAACCAGCATCAGGCTATGCTCATGCATGGTTGGGAATAAGCTGATAATATTGCAGGAAACTCTGAGAAGAGGATCACCTTTCTCAAGACCATAAGAGAACAGAAGTATGTTATCAGTGGGAATTTTAGTTCTAGCTTCTCTTTTTCTTCTTCTTCAGGATGGGAGCATTTACATTACATTCCAGAACTGGGAAGCCCATGCCATCAGTCTCCAATGGGTAAGTCATGCTGAAGTTTCCTCCTCTAGGAGCCACTCTGATATTTCTTATCGTAGATTAGTTGAAGGCATATATCAAGGAGCCAAGAGCTGGTGGGAGTCTGCTGATTCATGTATTAATCTGGCATATTTCACCCACAACAAATGAAGTCTTACTAAATGGTGGCACATCAGCTTGAAAAATAAGCCTTCATATGAAGCTCTGAGCCTGGCAATATTACTACTATCGAACTTAGCTGATTCTTTCATTGAGTGTATGGCATTCCATATTTATGTCACATCCAACAGAATCTTAGTATGGAATTGCATTAGAGCTATTGAGCCCATCACAATCCCATTGTAATTTCTATTGAGGTTACATGAAATAGAGATTAACCCAATATTTTAGTTGTTTCCATTGCTTTTGTCAAGGTGCAAATTATTCCACAATTCTCAAATCCTAGCAAGAAGAACTGGAGAGAAACACAGATACCTCTCCTTGTGCTTCTGTGTAATGTCCAAAGCAGGTACCCAGTACAAGGAAAGGCATTTATGCATCTTCATAATATAACATCCAAAGCCAGCTACAGGTGCAGACACTACTTTACACCTTATTCTGAGTTAAGATTTGAACTTGAGTCTTTCATCTCTAAATTAAGCATTCTGCTTGTCTACCAGCCATCTAGTTCCCCAGTAGGCACCCTCCATGATTGTTGTCTGATGTGGTGCTGGAGATTCCTAGACTGGGGGACTTCAACATTCATGTTAATAATACCTTGCCAATAATACCAGACTTTTATAGCTTCTTTGACAGCCCTGGGTCTCTACCAAATTGTGACTGACCCAACACGCAAAAGAGGTCACACCCTGGACTTAATTTCTTGCACTAAGTCTTTGAGGAAAGCTTATGTTTCAGGCCTGGAGATTCACCCTGGACCACGGTCTTACCTCTATCTACCTACTTAAAGTTAAGATGAATGTGGCCCATCACACTGCATGAGAGAGGGCCCAGTTAAAATGTTCCACTCACAGAAGCTGATGAAGGCTACAAGATTCCAGAATGCCTTGGAGAATTTTAGGATTCTGAACATATGTTCTGTTGAGGCTGTAGTAGAAACATGGAACATGAATCTCCTTGAAGCTATCAACAAGGTTGCCCCTCATCAACCTCTCCCACCCATGGGACAAAACCCAGCCCCCTGGTTTACCATGGAGCTGGGTGATCTTAAAATGGTTGGGAGACATCTAGAACAGTCCTGACGGAGAACCCGTATTGAATCTGACACATTGTGCTATAGATTCATTGTAAGACCTATGAAGTGATGGTCACAGCAACAAAGAAAGGTTGCTTTTCTACTCTTATAGCGTCAACTAGTTCATGTTCATCCCAATTGTTCAAGATAGCTCAGCATTTGCTGCTGCCTAATTCTGAGCCTCTAATGTCCCAGGAAAAAATAGTTAGCTGTGATAGTTTTGCAAAGTTTTTTTGCTGAGAAAATATCAGGAATACATTCTTACCTGGCTGTCAGTTATAATATAGGTACATCAGAAAAAAAGACCTAATACACCACACAGACTTCTTATGGATCATTTTGATCCAGTTTCCATGATGGATGTGGACAAGATCCTAGGATGCTGAAGGCCACTACTTGTACCCTGGATCCTTACCCATCCTGGCTTCTAAAATAGTATAAGGACCACATCAACAAACCCTTAACATCTATTATAAATCAGACATTAACTCAGAGCACCTTCCCTGAACCACTCAAAGAGGCAGTTATTTGGCTGCTACTTGAAAAATCATCCCTAGAGAAAAAGGATATGCCCAATTATTGCTCGGTCTCTAATCTATGCTTTCTGGGCAAAGTGATTGAGACAGAAGTAGAGAACCAACTAACTGATCTGCTCTAGACCCTTTTCAGTCTGGTTTTAGGCCAGGATGTAGGACAGAGACAGCTCTGCTAGTTTTAGCTGATGACCTTTCTCTGAGTGTAGACATAGGCCAAGTCTCTCTGTTGCTCTTATTGGATTTATCTGTAGTCTTCAATACAGCCACCTTGTCAAGGTGTCTGGAGACAGAAGTAGGTATTGGGATGTGCATTGAACTGGTTCAAATCATTTCTCCTGGATTGGACTCAAAGAGTTGTTATTGGAAACCATTTGTCATTAGTCAGGGACCTATCTTGTGGGGTTCTGTAGGGTGCAGTTCTATCCCCCATGCTTTTAAATCTCTATGCAAAGGCCTTAGGACAAATCCTTTGTAGTTTTGAGGTTCGTCATCCTCAGTATGCTGACATTACTGAGCTCTATATATCTTTATCCAAATCTCCTGGTGATGCAGTAGAAGTCCTGAATTACTGCCTGGCTACAGTGGTTAACTGGCTAAAAGTTAACAAATTGAAACTAAACCCTGAAAAGATAGAGATAATGCTGGTTGTGAAGGCAGTGGCCTTGGAGGACATTGTTGTCCATTTTTCAATGGAGTTCCACTGATCTTTGCTGCCTCAGTTAAAAGCCTTGAGGTCATACTGGATCCAGCTGTATTAGTGGAGAACCAAGTTAATGCATTTGAAAAAAAGGCTTTCTTCCAATTCAGCCTAGCCCATAAAATGGTCCCATACTTTTATACACCTGACCTGGCCACCTGGATCCATGCCACAGTAACATCAAGACCAGACTACTGTACTGTAATGCACTGTACATTGGTCTCCTCTCAAAATCAACTTGGAAACTCCAACTGGTCCAGAATGCCACGGCTCAACTATTAGCAGCAGCTCCGTAGCTTGTATATTACTCCCATTCTGCAGACCCTTCATTGGTTGCCTATTTGTTACAGGGCTCAGTTGAAGGTATTGGCTATCACATATAAAGCCCTTCATGATCTTGGTCAGTGTTCCCTCTAAGCTGAGTTAGTGTGAGCTAGCCCACAGTTTTTTAACCTCCGGCTCACACATTTTTGTCTCAGCTCAGGAAGGATGGCTCCAGAGCAAACTAATTTATGCAGTAGCCACATCGCTCACTCACAACTTTAATGCCAGTAGCTCACAGAGTAGAATTTCTTCTCACAAGATTCCACAGCTTATAGGGAGCATTGGTCTTGGCCCCTCTTATTTATGGGACCGTCTCTCCCTATGCTCCACTATAACAATTCCAGTCATGTCAGAAGGGGTTTCTGCAGGCTTCAACCTGCAAATATGCAAAATCAACAACTGCTCATATGCATGCTTTCTCTGTTGTAGCTCCCACCTTGTGGAACGGTTTGCCCAAAGAGATCAGGAAAGCTCCCTCTCTCCTGGCTTTCTGAAAACTATGCAAAACTGAACTATTCAAGAGGGTTTTTCTGTGCAGGTAATAAGGCTGCACAGTACAAAATGGTTTCACAAATTTACTCGGATAAATGATTGGGACTTGAGGTCTTTACTGCTGTATATAACGTATTGTGAGTGGGATCCTATTATGTAATTTCTCTACTGCTTAATGTGTTGTGTTAATACTTATGCTATGCTTCTGTTTCATTCTAGTAGTTCCAGACTTCTAATATCCTAACGCATTTGTTATTGAATGTCCCATTTTGCTCACTGTACTGACTCACTATGTGTAATCTGCCTTGAGTCCATGGGGGAAAGGACTGTAAATAATGTAAATAAATAAATAAATGCAACACCATTCGCGGCATATTGCATCTTCTTTTTTTTAATATGTGCATGTGTGTGGTTGTGAGTGTATGTGCACCTGGAAGTCATGGAGGCCTCTGGTGACTCACCTCTACCGGGGCCTGGAGGAGATTCAGAGCTGAATAAAGCCTGCCCCTGTCCTCCAAACTGCTGGTATTTCAAGGAGGTCTCCCATCCAAGTACTTTCCAGAATCAACCTTGCTTAGCTTCTGAGATCTGACAAGATTGGGCATGCCTGGGCTATCCAGGTCAGGGCAGCATATTGCTCCTTATTGTGCTTTTACTGCTGCTCAGTCTCAGGGACATGCAAATCATATATTTGACTATAAGGATAAATACAGCATATTCAGATAATCAGGAGGTCTGTGGGATCTAATGGGGAGGGGGTGGTGTCAGGGATATATTTCAGGTCTGATAGTAACTGCCTCTCTTTCCAACCTGACACAGGTGCTTTCACACACACTAAATTATGCACTTTCAATCTACTTTCAATGCACTTTGCAACTGGATCCTACTCTGAGAAACAGAAAAATCCAGTTGCAAATGATTGCTGAAGTGCATTGAAAGTAGATTGAAAGTACATTGTTCAGCACGTGTAAAAGCACATTGTAAAAGATAGGATTTTGTCCTATTATGCAGGGTTGTTTTCCCTCACTTTCATCATGCTTGTCCATTGGGTTTTGTTTGCCGTTCTGCATTCCCATCACTTTCACTGTGCATTTCTGTTGTGCTTTTTTCTTCTTCTTCACTGCATTGTTTTTCCTCCCTTCAGCACTCAGTTCACTTTCCATTAGCTGTTTGCCCAGGTTTTCTGAAAGTGGTTTTACAGCGAGTTTTGAGCTTGCTTTGCTTCCAGAGTGAACATAATTCAAAAGCATAGATTCCATCAAATTTTTCTCCCCCATCTTTTTCCGGACCCTTGGAGGTGTCAGGACCCACAGTCAATCACTTCAGCACACACTTCCAAGAAGGTTTTACTTTATTGTGAGAACTATGGTAGCATAAACATATTCACTGTTAGGAATAACTAATACTAAGAGAGCAGGTATAGATATAGTACACTGAAAGGCCCCCCCCCTCAATGGGCCGATTGGGCACTCTCTCGTGGGCAGGAAGAACCATTGGGAGTGTAGGCAAGGAAACGAAACCAGTCCCATGGTTGAAATATGGGAAGACACTACACAAGTGAGCTACAAAGTCGGTGATAAGGAGTAGAGGCGCCGAGGGGAATGGAATGTGGGCCTGGCTGGTACACAGGTCAAGCGAGCGAACTGAAACCCATAAACCTTATGGCAGCGTAGCTGACAGGAGGCCA
This sequence comes from Gekko japonicus, assembly GCF_001447785.1. Classification (NCBI taxonomy): domain Eukaryota; kingdom Metazoa; phylum Chordata; class Lepidosauria; order Squamata; family Gekkonidae; genus Gekko; species Gekko japonicus. Next base: position 496,300 of record NW_015160230.1, read on the forward strand.
CTCCTTCGCTCACATTGATTGTTCCTCCCACTCCTTATTGGGCAGTTCCATGCTGGGTATGTTTTTTGAAACAGGAGATTCTTCAATCTGTATTTACTCTTGGGTCACCATCTTAGCAGAACATTAGTGGTTCTTCCCTCTTCATTGGTATACAAGCTGCACTATTGCTTAGGTTTTCCATCTTTCAATATTTTTTTTAACAAGTGGCTTCAGTCTACCAATATGAGTTTTTTGCTAATCTTGGACCGCTGGAGGAAAAAAAAAAACATTGACAAAGAATGCTTTAAAAGTTTGGCTAGAGGTGTGTGTGTGTGAAGTAAATGTTTTAAAAGATCCTCTGCGGCACAGATGGTGGAGATAAAGCTTGGCTTAACACCACCAGCTGCCCTTGCTGTGCCTGCTCCTCTTCTTGGTTTTTCAACTTTCCACCCCCCTCCTGCACTAGACCTCCCATTAGATTCCCCCTTTGCACATTAGACCCCAGTGTTAGCCAGATTGCCTTAAATTCTTCTTCTCTTCTTATAGTTCAGTCCCTTTTGCACACAACTAGCACAGGTCAGGTTTTTCATAGCGTATGAGTTCATAAAAACACAGTAGGGGCCTTGTAGGGCAACACCAGGATTCTTGACTTCTGCACCTCTGGGCACACCCCTCCCGCGGCTTAGCTTTGCCTGCCCCCTTGTCTTGGTTTTCCAACTTAAAAAAAATCCCTGTGCCAGACCTCCCATTCAATTTTCATATATTCCCTCTATCCCTGCCCCTATGCACAGCTTTTCAGGCATGATCCGTGCTTTCCCACCCTCAAGCCATGTTACCCCCAACTCTGCCTGTCCTGTTGCCCCCTGCCCAGGGTCTGCTGTGCTTCCCGTTTCTTCCAAGGTGTTCACTATCACTCTAGTGAGGATAGCTGATGATTCTAAGTTGGGGGGGAATGGGAGGGAGTCCTGCTAAGGATGGACTCCCCCCCTTCTCAAAGGGCTGCTGGTGCCCCCCCGCCCAGCATGCAAGTGACCACCCGAGCGTGTGACTTTTCCATTTTTCATAGTGACTGACAACACAGCTGAGAATCCCCTAGTGCCCGCAAAATGGAAAATGGGGCTTAGCTGCTTGTACATTTCAGGAAAAAGTCTGGTCAATTTCAAGAGTGGATCTCCCCCTTTTACCTGCATTTAGTTTCCCTTTCCTTCAAGGAACTACAAAGCACCTGCAAAACCTGAACCACACGGACTTAAATGGAAGGTGTTTGTTGGATGTTACTGCACAGCTGCGATAGGACAATTGTGTAAATTTAAAAAAAAATTGGACGCCATCCCCCACACATCACAAGTGATATTCCCACTCCAATTTTTAAAAATGTGGGTTTTGGTTGCATCTGCAGAATACACACACAGAAATAGAACTGGAGAAAAAAGAATGGTGCATACAGCAGGCACACAAATCTGAAGTCAGGCTTAAAGACTTGACTGCTCGGATTCTCTGGAGTAAGCTGTCAGTGCATAATGGGCCTTTGTCTCCCAGATCTCTGCTCCAGAGGAGAAATCAATTCTAGCAGCAACCACTGAGGTTTTCACATGCAGAAGAACCCATGCATGTTTTCCCCCAGTGCAAAACTACCCAGGTGGACCCATCTTTCACTTGATCTGTTCCTCTGTTTTCCTCTTGTTACATAATTGTAAACCTGCACACATTTGTCTCAGTACCACGCCTGTTGACTTCTGCACCTCTGGGCACACCCCTCCCCCGGCTTAACTTCATCAGCTGCTCTTGCTGTGCTTGCCCCCTTGTCTTGGTTTTCCAACTTAAAAAAAACCCTGTGCCAGACCTCCCATTCAATTTTCATATATTCCACTACCCTCTTTGCCTGCCAGCTGGCTCCCACCATGGTTTGGCACCTCCCCCATCCTCTGTGCTGCCCTCCTGCCTCATTCCATTTTGGCCTCTGGCAGCCACCTCTATCCCTGCCCCCATGCACAGCTTTTCAGGCATGATCCGCGCTTTCCCACCCTCAAGCCATGTTACCCCCAACTCTGCCTGGCCTGTTGCCCCCCGCCCAGGGTCTGCTGTGCTTCCCGTTCCTTCCAAGGTGTTCACTATCACTCTGGTGAGGATAGCTGATGAGTCTAAGTTGAGGGGGGGGAATGGGAGGAAGTCCTGCTAAGGATGGACTCCCCCCCTTCTCAAAGGGCTGCTGGTGCCCCCCCCGCCCAGCATGCAAATG